>NC_041389.1:469540369-469541153 GCF_002162155.2 Triticum dicoccoides | reverse complement strand
ACACACGCTCCTGACGAGCCCCTCTTCCCCAAAATCACAGCGTCATTGAGTCCCCTCCGCCTCACGAGCGCTGCTCATGGAGCCCCCGCAAGCGTACCCCTGATTTTGTATCGAGACCTAGCATTTCAGCTCGATTTGGGGGAGGTGTGTTGAATACCTGTGTGGCAGGGCATCGTCGTCGATTCTCTTAGTTTGATCCAGCCGCCGTCGCCGTGGCTCGCCGCCGCGTCGCCTCTCACGCCAGCTACTGCCAGAGTAGCGCCGGGATCTGGCGCCCCTGCTTCTATGTCCATGAGAAGCGGGCGGTTGAGCGCGATGCGGTCGAAGCTGGGGCGTGAGAGACGCCGGCGCCGCACGATTAAACTCGATCGGACGGCTCCCGAGGAGGTTTGCGCCAACCAGAGAATCATTGCATAATTGGTTTGATGCCAAAAATTGGCATGCCAAATTTTGGCAACTGCCAAATATTGGCTAGAGATTGATTGCTTGCCAATTCTTGTTGCCAATCTCACAAAAAGTTGCCAAATGTCGGCAATTTTTGAGTTTGCGAAATGTTGGCTTGCCAAATATTGGTAATGCCAAATGTTGATAGCAAATCAATTATGCTCTCAGACGGTTGAAATAAAGGGTTTTCCTATAATTTTGAGGGGCCGATCGCTGAATATCTGGAGAACCAACGCATAGTCGTATCGTCCTTTCCTTAATTTTCGTGAACTCGCTGATGACACGTAGAGCTGGTGCATAGCACGTGCTTCTCTACAGTAGTATAATTTTGGCATCAATT
>NC_041389.1:469523368-469540162 GCF_002162155.2 Triticum dicoccoides | reverse complement strand
GATTTGAAGACTGAAGTACGCCAAGTGATGTATAGTAGTACTACTAAATAATACCTCATGCTGTAAAAATGTGTACATATATATATATTAAATATCTATTAGAACGAATTCAATATAGTACAATTCTACTGTATATAAAAATATAGAACAACGATAATACTCACACGTGTGGTGAGAGCCAAACCTGCCCACACGCCCTATAACACAAAGACTGTGCCACGTCACCGCGTGCATGCATGTGGGAATATTTTTGGATTTTCAATTTTAAAAATGTTTTATCTCTTAAATAAAAAATCTGACTGAAGATTCGTTTTCATCATTAAATCCCTCGCAACGAGATCTTCAAAACTAGATCTCATATCAATACATTTCGACGAAGTTTTTTTTGTTAAAAGTTGTCATGTCTATTGCACATGAATTACCATGATGTTTACACTAAAGTTGTCATGATATGTTTCAGCTATTTTCTTCTACATTTAAAAGTAAATTTTGACATATTGTAAAACGGGAAATTAAAAAACTAGACTTGCCATGAATCATAAACTAAAATTGCCATGATACATGCACTTAAAATTGTCATGGTTCATACAAAAAAATAATTTTTGGTCAAAATACTGAAATGGCCATCATCAAAAAACTAAAATTGCCATGCTCTACAAACTAAAATTGCCACATGGCAAATTTAGTTTAAGCACTATGGCAACTACAGTGTCAACATCATGACAACTTTTGGGCAAAAAAAATTCATCGAAACATATGAACATGGGGTCTAGTTTTGAAGATCTCGTCGAGACGGATTTAATGGTGAAAACGGATTTTTAATTTGATTTTTAATTAGGAGATAAAACATTTTTAAGCCAAAACACAAAAGATTCCTGCTGATGTCATCTGTTCATACGTGGAAAAATGAGTGGAGATTAAGTCGTGTGGCGATGTGCAAGATGTCATACATATGGGCGTTAGTTTTTTTGAAAATATATGATCTACCTTACGGATTCACCAACATTACTGCGATACAGATATTAACGAAGAGCATGCATGAACGAATGAAATACTACTTGTCTACACGACCACTTTCACAAGCTACACTCCGTATGTAGATAGAGAGGTTTTTTCGACCACATAATCAGTCGTATGTACTTGACCGATAACCAGGACAAACTGATATTTATTCACATGATTCTTCTTCCGCACGCAGACCATTCACCCCCTAGATGATGCCTTGCCTGAAAAGTCAAAGAACGAAATAGTAGAATCGACCGGAAACACCAGTACGAAGTATACATAAGCATGCTGCAAGGATTATGTAAGCCCGTGAACAACTGAGCAATGAGCATGATCGCTCGATCGACAGATACAAGTTGATACCTAGCCAGCTAGACTGGTTGACTCACCTGTCGGTTTACCACCACCAGCACTTGCATCAACGGCTTTGTACGCCTGTCTTGGTGCGTGAGAGTTGCTGCCGTTGCTCGACACAGCGGTCTTCGTCGACATCCCTTTACTACCTGCTTTACGGAGCGCACGAATGGAAAAGACGTCAAGAAAGTGCAAGAAAGCATCAGAGACCGTAGAAAGGTAGTACCAGAAAGGTGCGGATCTGATAAAGGCAGCAACTCTTTACTATCCATGCATGCACGTACGTGTGCTCAGGTGTTGATCGGATGAGTGACTCACTAACCTGCACTAGGCGGCGGCGGCGGCGGCTTCTGGCCAGCCGCCGCCGGAGGATACGCTGGACGTCGATCATTCTGCTGGCCGGAAGACCCTTGCATTGGAGGAACAGATCTACTTTGTCCTGCATACATGTGTATGTATGTATGGAGAAATGTTAGAACATCAGAGTTGATAATTTGCTTACTCCAATGGTGCATGTGCATGCAATCTACGAATATCGGATGTGTGGACTGGACGCTGGCTCACCCGTCGGCGCCATGGTCAGTACTGGAGGCCTTCGTGTCTGCCTGTCTTCTATTCAGCTAGCTTGCTTTGGAAGAATTTGTTGCTAAATGGTTGTCAAATTGTGGGCTGCCCCAAGGATGGATGGACAAGAGTATATATACATGTAGTACGTACGGACGGAGAGAAAAATCCTGGAAATTTCATCTGGTTTCATCCATCATACATATACCGCGTGGTGTTTGTTTTCCTCAGGGCAGGGGTATACATGGTGTACATGTATTACTACTGTACAGAGCCGATGTCTTTAGGCCTTGACCCAGCGCGTTTTCCCTGCATCTCCCGCGTATCAACAAGATCCGTCCGGCTGGTACGGTTACAGTTGAGATGTGAACGTGGTATTTATTTATTTTTTTGAAATAATGAACTTCGACTCAAATGGTGTCATTGCCTGCAGTGTGCGCCCTCGAACAAAAGTCATCAGAAAATGACGAAACATAGCGATACAACAATTTATTATCCCTACCCGCGGAACTTTTCCCATCAACTCGTCGAACATGAATCAATGTTTCTGATCAGCTTGTGGACAGATGAACGTCATGAATGTAATGGACTTGACTAAGGCCTGGACATTAGTACACTGCTACCCCAGGTTTCATCACACGTGTAGTTTCCGTCGCATTTCCGTGCAATTCAAAACACACCGACACGCGCGGGCGTCCAAATCCCAATGAAGTGAGAGGCTCTATTTCTAAATGAATTCCGGAGAGAGATCAATGTAGTTTTTCTCCGAGTCGTTTGCGTGTGGTGTAATTAGGTTCTCCGAGTATAATGTGTGGCGAAGAAGAATAGGATGAGGACCAACTGGCACAGCACAGCCATGCATAGATTAGTTAAGTGTCCCAAGCGTGGAAAAACTGGTGGTCGGTACCTATATTGGAAGATGGTTGTGTATTTCTGGGAACGTGTACTTCTACTTCTGAATTCTGATGTACCACCTGGCTATACGCATGGGTTATCACACTGCGTGGTGTCTAACAACACATAACTGTTACTCCCTCCGTCCGAAAATACTTGTCATCAAAATAGATAAAAGGAGATGTATCTAAAACTAAAATACGTCTAGATACATCCTCTTTTATCCATTTTGATGACAAGTATTTCTGGACGGAGGGAGTGATGAAGTCATGTACCTAGGGTAGGGTTGGACACCTCTTAGAAGAAGCCGTCTTCCAGTCGACCAAGAGGAACTCCACTCGACGGACTAGAAGACACTCGACGAACCTGAAGACACTCGACCATGAAAACTCACTCGACCACCAGGAGTTCAGGATCTACTCTGTATCCAAATGGTCTGTAATTAAGTAGTCTTAATGGTCATGATGGCACTTTATGTAGGGCGTTACCAGTAACGCCAGACCTTAATGTACTTTAATCCTCTGCTACGTGGGCTGGCTGGGGTCTTGGCGTCCTCTATATAAGCCACCCCCCTCCACTGGTAGAAGGGTTCGCACCCCTGTAACTATCACACACATAATCCAGTCGACCGCCTCCGGGCTTCGAGACGTACGGCTGTTACTTCTTTCGAGAAGGGCCTGAACTCGTAAAACATCTGTGTGTACAACTGCTCCAATAGCTAGGATCTTGCCTCTCCATACCTACCCCCCATTCTATTGTCAGACTTAGAACCACGACAGTTGGCGCCTACCGTGGGGAAGGTGTCTTAGCGACTTGTTGGAGAAGTTGCAATCTTTTCAATTCCCATCATCATGGTTTCAGGTGGAGTTTTGGTTGAGGGCCGCGAGATCCTTCTCGGGGCGCTCACATTCATCGCCGACGACTCTGTCTGGCTGCAGGAGGCCCTGCTCGACGTGGATGCGCTCCCGGTCCGCGGAGCTACGCATTTTCGAGCATGCATCCGCGGCGTCCTTCTGCGGCAACCGTCGACTCAGTATCGGCCGGTTTTCGTGTCATCCTCCCTCCCAGCTTCCCGCCGGCGTAAGCGCTCCGGTCGGTCGAGGCTTCAACGGTGGGTGAGGCACGCGGTGGCTCGCCAGTCGACCGCTGCCCAAGTCGCGGCAATCGAGCCCGACGAATCTCTCTACGGCCTATTCGACCTGTCGACTGGCTCCGCAGAGACTGCATCCGAGTGCGACAGTAGTGATCCGGCGGCGGAGGTCCTGATGGTCAATGGACCGCACGTTCCCCCCGGCTTTCCGGGCACCGAGGGAGGCAACGGCGGAGGCGACCCGTCGCACGACCATGAGGAGTACCGCCCCGAGCCCCTCGACTCACAGCAAAGGGAAGAGCTTCGCCGCCGAAACATGGATGCGCTTCATACTTCGATCGTTGGAGAAACCCCTGAGGCTCGCGCCTTAGAGGACGCGCGCTTGGCCAACCTGGCTGAGCGCACTCGACTGGAGAACCTTTAACGGGCACTCGACGAGCGTGTGCGGCAACGGATTCCAGACTCCAGTCGACGCCAACTCTTTAAACCTTCGACTCAGGTATACCGCACTCCAATCCAGAATTTAGCAGCTGCAACACGTACAGCAGAGTCGATTCAGCCTTCCCAGTCAGAGGCTGGTAGAGGCTTGATGCAGATCAGGGATTTGCTTCGGGCAGCTGGAGATCAAAATTCAGCTGTGTCGCAATCGCGGAACAGGATTCATAGCAGGTCCGTGGCGGCGAATACAGTCCAGTCGGCTCATAGCCCTAGATCACCCCCGAGGCGTGAAGGGCGTGGTGACCGACACGATCAGTATAGGAACTATGAGCAGGATGATCACCGAGTCGATCGCAACAATCGACGCCGAGTGCCCACTCCTCCCCGGAGGGGTGGATCATATATGCCTCGACAGCAGGACGACAGACGCCAGTACAGTGGCGGGCGAAGAATTCCAGTCGACCCCAGAGAACCAGGCTTTGATGCAAGATCCATCATCGTTCAAGGTCTGGTCGACCGGAACAGAGCCCATAGAGAGGGTAATGACAGAGATGTACCCACCAGCGGCCGAGTGCACGTCTCTGGGCCAGAGTGTTTCAGCAGAGCCATCAGAGCCGCGGTGATTCCTCCCAACTTCAGGTTGGCGACTGGGGTCAGCAAGTTCAATGGTGAGTCCAAGCCCGACACTTGGCTTGAGGACTACCGAGTGGCTGTTCAGATCGGCGGTGGAAATAACGAGGTGGCCATGAAACATTTGCCTCTCATGTTGGAAGGGTCAGCCAGGGCCTGGCTGAATCAGTTGGCACCCAGCAGCATTTACACGTGGGAGGACCTCTCCTGAGTGTTTGTCAGGACATTCGAAGGAACGTGCAAGCGGCCAGCAGGGCTGACAGAGCTGCAGTCTTGTGTATAGAAGTCGAATGAGACTCTGAGAGATTACATCTAGAGGTGGATCACACTGCATCATATGGTAGAAAATGTATCCGGCCACCAGGCGGTCTGCGCCTTCAAGGAGGGCGTAAAGAACAGAGAGCTAAGCCTGAAATTCGGTCGAACCGGAGACATGTCTCTGAGTCGAATGATGGAAATAGCCACCAAATATGCCAATGGTGAAGAAGAGGATCAGCTCCGGAGCGGCAAACACAAGTCAGTCGCTCAGGACACCGGAGGTGGAAATTCCAGTCGGAAGCAGAAGCGTAAAGCTGAGCCAGCCGCACCTGGAGAAGCCTTGGCCCTGAACCAAGGAAAATTCAAAGGGAAACCCAAGGGGCCTTGGAACCCCACGAAGGTAAAAGATAAGGAAGGAATGACGTGTTGGATTTGCCATGTCACATCCACACCAAGAAGGACGAAGAGGGCAATTTCATCTACCCGAAGCATACCACTCGACAATGTCGACTCTTGATACAGCAGCTCCAAGGGAAGCAGTCGAAGGACAAAGAAAAAGAGTCGGACAAAGTTGAGGACAAGGAGGATAGTGACGGAGAATATCCGCAGGTCAATTCCACCTTGATGATTTTTGTCGATGTCGAAAGCAAAAACCGACTGAAAGTTATAAACCGAGAGGTGAACATGGCTGCTCCGTCAACACCCAATTACCTGAAGTGGTCTCAGACTGCCATTACATTCGACCAATCTGATCACCCCACGCACATAGCCACCCCTGGAAGGCAAGCGTTGGTGGTCGACCCGGTCGTTGAGGGCACTCGACTGACCAAAGTGTTGATGGATGGCGGCAGCAGTTTGAATATACTGTATGCTGAGACGCTGAAAGGGATGGGCATTCTGATGTCCAGGCTGAGCACAAGCAACATGAGTTTTTATGGAGTCATCCCTGGCAAGAAGGCCACATCACTCGGCCAGATTGCTCTTGATGTAGTTTTCGGCGGTTCAAAGAATTTCCGCAAAGAGAAGCTGACATTTGAGGTTGTGGACTTCCAGAGTGCCTATCATGCAATTTTGGGCAGACCAGCATATGCACGTTTTATGGATCGACCTTGTTACGTGTACCTCAAACTAAAGATGCCAGGCCCTAAAGGCGTGATCACTGTCACTGGTAACCGTAAGAAGGCAGAAGAGTGCTTTCAGAAGGGCTCAAAGATTGCCGATGCTCAGATGGTGGCAGAAGAGTGGCAGGAACACCAAAGGAACGCAGACCTGAGTGATCTGTTGCGAGCCAAGAAGCCTGCCACGGAATCAGCGTTTTAGTCGTCCGGTGAGACAAAACCCGTTCACATCCACCCGACCGACCCAAACGCTGCTCCGACTCATATCTCCACAACACTCGACCCCAAATAGGAAGAAGCGCTCATTCAGTTCCTCCGTGAGAACTGGGACATCTTCGCATGGAAACCTTCTGACATGCCGGGTGTACCCAGGGGACTGGCTGAGCATCGTCTACGAGTTGACTCGAAGGCAAAACCTGTGAAGGAACATCTGCGACGGTCCGCCGTCCAGAAAAGAAAGGCCATTGGCGAAGAAGTGGCTCGGCTCCTAGCAGCAGAGTTTATCCGAGAGATTTACCACTCCGAGTGGCTCGCCAATGTCGTCATGGTCCCCAAAAAGGACAATTTTCTTCACATGTGCATCGATTTCAAGCATATCAATCGGGCCTGCCCGAAAGATCATTTTCCTCTTCCCGCATCGACAAAATAGTCGAGTCAACTGCGGGATGTGAGCGACTTTCTTTCTTGGACGCTTATTCCGGGTACCATCAGATCCGTCTGTTTGGACCCGATGAGATCAAAACGGCTTTCATCACCCCATTCAGGTGCTTCTGTTATGTCACCATGCCATTCGGCCTCAAGAATGCTGGAGCCACGTTCATGAGGATGATTCAGAAGTGTTTGCTCACTCAAATCAGTCGGAATGTGGAAGCATACATGGATGACATGTGGTCAAGTCACGGAAAGGTTCCGACCTACTGACTGACCTAGCTGAAACATTTGCCAACCTCAGGAGGTATGATATCAAGCTTAATCCATCAAAATGCACATTCGGAGTTCCTGGCGAAAAGTTACTCGGTTTTCTTGTTTCCGAACGGGGAATCGATGCTAACCCAGAAAAAGTTGGCACTATACTCCGAATGAAACGCCCCGTGCGTGTGCACGATGTCCAGAAACTTACTGGATGCTTGGCCGCATTAAGTCGATTCATCTCTCGCCTCGGTGAAAAGGCATTGCCTCTTTACCGACTGATGAAGAAGTCAGACAAGTTCGAGTGGACCCCAGAAGCTGATGCAGCGTTTGCAGAGTTAAAAAACCTGCTTTCCACCCAGCCGGTGCTTGCTGCCCCAATCAGCAAAGAGCCTTTGCTGCTTTACATTGCAGCCACAGGACAAGTCGTCAGTACTGTACTTACGGTCGAGCGGGAAGAGGAAGGAAAAGCCTTCAAAGTTCAGCACCCAGTATATTACATTTCCGAAGTCCTGACCCCGTCCAAGCAACGATACCCTCATTATCAGAAGCTTGTATATGGGATTTACATGACCACGAAGAAAGTTGCCCACTACTTCTCTGACCATGTTATCACAGTCATCACCGACGCCCCCTTATCAGAGATTCTACACAACAGAGACGCAACTGGTCGAGTGGCAAAATGGGCGATTGAACTTCTTCCCCTTGATATAAGATTTGAGGCAAAGAAAGCTATCAAGTCCCAAGCAATAGAAGATTTCCTCGCCGAGTGGACTGAACAGCAGTTACCGACCCAAGTTCACTCGGAGCACTGGACTATGTTCTTCGATGGCTCCAAAATGCTGAATGGTTCCGGTGCCGGAGTGGTCTTGGTTTCCCCCCGAGGAGATAAGCTCAGATATGTACTCCAGATTCACTTTGATTCCTCCAACAATGAAGCAGAATACGAAGCACTCTTGTACGGGTTGCGTATGGCCATTTCACTCGGCGTCCGTCGCCTCATGGTCTACGGCGACTCGGACTTAGTGGTCAACCAAGTGATGAAGGAGTGGGACGTCAGAAGCCCGGCCATGACTGGATACTGCAATGCAGTCAGAAAGCTGGAGAAGAAATTTGAGGGATTAGAGCTCCATCATGTTCCCTGACTGAAAAATCAAGCAGTCGATGACTTGGCGAAGATAGGTTCCTAGAGGGAAGCCATTCCGAGTGGTGTGTTTTTGGAACATGTTCACACGCCGTCGGTTCAAGAAGATCCTTTCACTGAGGAAGTCCCGCAGCCAAAAAGCGCCACAGATCTGACTAAAGTCGAGGTCCCAGCTGTGGTCGACTTGGTCATGGAAGTCCTGGTCATCAATCCCGATTGGACAGTGCCCTATATCGCCTATATTCTGAGAAAAGACCTCCCCGAGAATGAAGAAGAGGCTCGGGAGATCGTCCGCCGATCCAAAGCCTTCATCGTCATGAGGGGACAGTTATACAGAGAAAGTGCGACTGGAGTCAGCCAGAAATGCATAACACCAGAAGAAGGTTGAATGATTCTCAACGACATCCACTCGGGGACCTGCGGCCATCATGCGTCTTCTCGGACCATCGTGGCTAAAGCATACCGAGCTGGTTTCTATTGGCCCAAAGCAAATGAGATGGCGAAAGAGATAGTCGACAAGTGTGAAGGATGTCAATTCTACTCCAATATGTCACACAAACCCGCCTCAGCCTTGAAAACCATTCCACTCGTCTGGCCCTTTGCTGTGTGGGGACTGGATATGGTTGGACCTCTGAGGACAGGCAGAAACGGCTACACCCATGTGTTGGTAGCAGGACAAGTTCACTAAGTGGATTGAGGCTAAACCCATCAAGAATCTGGATGCCGGCACCGCCATCAGCTTCATCAGGGAGTTGGTATTCAGATATGGAGTTCCACATAGCATCATCACAGACAATGGGTCAAATTTCGACTCCGAAGAATTCAGAGCTTTCTGCACATCTCAGGGTACACGAGTCGACTATGCTTCGGTCGCTCACCCCCAGTCGAATGGACAAGCAGAACGTGCAAATGGCTTAATTCTCAAAGGGTTGAAACCCCGACTGATGCGCGACCTCAAGCACGCAGCCGGTGCATGGGTCGACGAACTTCCATCAGTGCTTTGGGGGTTAAGGACCACGCCAAACCGGTCGACTGGGAGGACTCCGTTCTTCTGGGTCTACGAAGCTGAAGCAGTCTTGCCGAGTGACATGCTTCACAACGCACCCCGAGTCGAACTGTACACCGAAGCTGAAGCAGAGCAAGCCCGACAGGACGCGGTCGACCTTCTAGAAGAAGAAAGAGAGATGGCCTTGATCCGGTCAACCATTTACCAGCAGGACTTGCGTCGCTTCCATGCCAGAAATGTGAAGAGTCGAGCTTTCCAGGAGGGAGATTTAGTTCTCCGAGTGGATCAGCAGAAACCACACAAGTTTGCTCCTACTTGGGAAGGTCCCTTCATCGTCACCAAAGTTCTCCATAATGGGGCATACCGCCTTTACAATGTCGAGCACCAGATTGACGAGCCCAGAGCATGGAACGCGGACTTACTCCGCCCTTTTTATACTTAAGTTTTTCACTCAGATGAGTTGTAATAAAAGTACTCTTGTAGTGTATTCATCAAAGACAAGAGTTTCATAATTTTCTTAGTGATTGTTATGGCTTTTGCTCTCATAAATCTGTCCCCCAGTGGGTGGCTTAGCTGCGAACCCATTTCGCCTAAGCTTGTAAAAAATCCTACCGAGTGGTAAGCCAGCCTTCCACTTGGAGGCTTAATTAGCTGCGAATCCGTTTCGCCTAAGTTAAAACAAAATCCTACCGAGTGGTGAGCCAGCCTCCCACTCGGAGGCTTAGCTGCAATCCAAGTACTCGCCTAAGTAAACAAAATCCTACCGAGTGGTAAGCCAGCCTTCCACTCGGGGGCTTAGCTGCAGCCCAGTGCTCGTCTAAGTTTTCTAAAAATCCTACCAAGTGGTAAGCCAGCCTTCCACTCGGAGGCTTAGCTGCAGCCCAGTGCTCGCCTAAGTTTTCTAAAAATCCTACCGAGTGGTAAGCCAGCCTTCCACTTCGAGGCTTAGCTGCAGCCCAGTGCTCGCCTAAGTTTTTGAAAATCCTATCGAGTGGTAAGCAAACCCCCACTCGGGGGCTTAGCTGCAGCCCAGCACTCGCCTAAGTTTCTAAAATCCTGCCGAGTGGAGAGCAAACCTCACACTCGGGGGCTTAGCTGCAGCCCAGTGCTCGCCTAAGTTTTTAAAATCCTGCCGAGTGGAGAGCAAACCTCCCACTCGGGGGCTTAGCTGCAGCCCAGTGCTCGCCTAAGTTTCTAAAATCCTGCCGAGTGGAGAGCAAACCTCCCACTCGGGGGCTTAGCTGCAGCCCAGTGCTCGCCTAAGTTTTTGAAAATCCTACCGAGTGGAGAGCAAACTTCCCACTCGGGGGCTTAGCTGCAGCCCAGTGCTCGCCTAAGTTTTTGAAAATCCTACCGAGTGGAGAACAAGTTTCTCACTCGGAGGCTTGGTTGCAACCAAGCACTCGCCCGAACATGACGAGCACAAGTCGACTGCAATTTGTGCTTCACTCCTACCTGCAAAAGAGCATTTCAGATGCTAACATATACTCCAACCCAAAGAAGATAGTTGTCCAAAAGAAGCAAACGTATTTCAACGGCAAATCAAGCTCGAATAAACGTCCTACGGACCCAGAAGTGCACAGGCATCAAGCATGTTAAAGTTTGGTGGTTACAAAAAATCACTCGGCATTCCGAGGAAAATTCAAATCGTCAAGCATAATAGTTTTTTACCCCTCCCGCGGAGGGCTGGAAGGCGCAACGAACTCGTCCAGGTCGATCCCATCTGCAATCCGAGTGGCGGCCGCGATGAAGGTCTCTATGAAAGAACGCAAGTCATGCTTCCTAGTATTAGCCACCTTGAGAGACACCAGCTTGTCTTCTCTCGCTTCTTTGCAGTGGATGCAGACCAAGGACAGAGTGACGTCAGCACCGCATCAGGCAGAAGACTTCCTCCATTCTTGCACTCGACTCGGAATTTCGTTCAGTCGAGTCATCAGCGATTCAAGGTCGTTCTGAAGTGTTTCTTCTGGCCAGAGCGATGTGTCGATGCGCGATGTAGCGGCCTTCAGTCTTGCAAGGTAATCAACCACTGCAGCAACGCGGGACTCGAGGCGGAGCACGTTCATAGCAGTTTCATCCTTCACCGAAGAATTGATGGGATCCAAGCCAGTCTCCACTCGACTAGTCTCCTCTTCAAAGTTTTGGCAGAATTCTGTGGACATGATTCAAGGACAAGGTAATGCCCTTACAGCAAGTGAGTAACTACAAATCAGAGATAAGAGGTTACCTTCGAGCATGAGGAACAGCTTTTTGGCGAGTCCTCCCAGATAAAACTCCAAGTCATTCTTCTTTCCGGCCAGTTCACCAGCCTTGTCGTCCAGGACCATATTGGCATTCCTCAGTCGAGTGACTTCTTGGTTGGCCACGTCAAGAGCAGCTTTCAGATTAGTATTTTCTTCTTCAAGTTTGTTGACGGAAGCCAACTTCTCTTCTGCAAGCCTAGTCTTGTCTGTGACCGTTTTCTACGCCTCGGCAAGGTCAAGGTCCTTCTTCTTCAGAGCATCCCTCAGTTTTTCTGCGAAAATCACAATAAGATCAGAATCGGAGACAAGCAAGAAGCAAGGACAGTCGTCAAGATTCTCACCGAGCATACCTTTTGCCTCCTCCTTCGCTTTCGTGAAGTTCTCTTGGACAAGCTTTTGGTCAAGCTCAAGCTGGATATACTTGTTCTCCAATTCGGTATAACGAGAAACAAGGTCACAAGATATCTGCGAAAGTTCAGTCGACAAACATCAGCGGCAGATCACTTCCGAGTGACTAAAGGAAAAATCGTACTATTTCTAAGACTACAGATGAATCTAAAACATTCAACTATAGTCTCGGGGACTACACCCAGTGGGTGCACTCAGCGTGCCCCCACTAGTTCTATCAGCTAGACTCAGAGTCGATGAGTCGACCGGAAGCAGTAAAAAAAAGAGAAGAGAAGAAATCTTTAGACCATAGCCGATTGCCAGCAATCGACCACGGTCTCGGGGACTACACCCAGTGGGTGCACTCAGCGTGCCCCCACCAGTTTCATTGTTCCACTCGACCATGGTCGAGTGGTACAAGTAAAGCGAGAAATCTCAAGACACAAAGACTATAGTCGACTGTCAGCAGTCCACTGTAGAATTGACACACCCAGCGGGTGCATGACAAATATCAAGATTTCCAGTCGACAGTTTCAACTAACCTGGACGTTGCTCTGGAGAGCTGAGCTCGCGTCATAAGCTGCTTGGCTGGCGGTTCGGATCGCCTTCACCTGCTCCATCATAATCCCGGCCTGGCGTATGGCTTCCTTAGCAGCGCTTGCTTGGTCCTCCGGGACATGGTAGGTGGAGAAGAGAGAAGGCGGGTCAGCACTCGACGATGAAGGGCGGGCAACCGTCAACGGCTCTGCAAAGGACATGGTAGCCCGAGCGACGTTGCTCCCTTCTGGAATCTGTGATCCAGGCGCTGACACAACCTGAGCAGCCTTGCCAGCAGTCGCCTTCCTGCTCCTCCTCTGCCTCAGGGGCGCTTCATCGTCATTGTCAGGAAGATTGATGACAACGCTAGGTGGAGCTGCAGAAGAAGTTCAAAGTCAAAAATAAAGATTCAATCGACCAAAAGCAAAACCGCGCAGATCATACCAGGCTGAGAAGTCGTAGAATCTTCCATTTCTTGATCCTCATGCCTGGCTGAAGTCTCAGAAGTAGCAACACTGTGATTTGCAAATATCAGTCGGTCAGCAATTGAATCGACCAAAAATGGAAAACGTGAGTTATGACCGTTACCCAGAGACAGTCGGAATCTCCATCCTCATCTTCGGTAGGGCTTTCGCCGGTTTTGACGGGGCCGCTCGGGGTTGCTTCGACGCCTTTTTAGTCGGCGCCGGCGAAGTTGTCCGAGGATGTTTGGTCGACTGCCCAGCTGGCGCGACTCCCTTGCCATGATCAGCCGCAGGGTCGTGGGCGAGCTTGGACCTCCTTTCGGAACGAGGAGGCGCAACTTACTCCTCCTCTTCCTCTTCGTCAGAACCTGCATCTTCCTCACCCTCATCGGCGTCCGACTCCCACTCCTCTTGACTTTCGCCTCTGCTTCCTTCCTCCTCTTCGGCCTATGCCTGCGCCTCGTTGGGCATCGAGTACAACTCAGTGGTTTCCTGAAAGACAGCAAGCAAGACAAAGGTCAATCGACTGATTCACGACGAAACAGAATGGACGGAACAATTGGAGGAAAATAGTCGTACCCTGTCCACCTCATAAGATTGGTCGAGTGGAACGATCCTCCTAGCTCCACGAGGGTTGTCCTTGTTCCCCGTGATGGCAGTCATCCACCTCTCCAATGTAGCATCGTCGACCTCCTGTGGGTGGACCCGACCGGTGTCTTCAGTACCAGAATACAGCCACATCGGGTGGCCTCGGTAATGGAGTGGTTGGATGCGCCGCCGAAGGAAAACCTCCAGAAGGTCCATGCCGGTCACGCCGTCACGAATCAACTGAACTACTCGCTCCATCAACATTTTCACCTGAGCCTTCTCCTCCGGAACTACTTTCAGAGAGGAGGGCTTGTTCACTCAACTCATAGAGAAGGGAGGGAGCCCGGTCGACTGCCCTGGCGTCGACCGGTCTTGGCAGTAGAACCAGGTCGACTGCCACCCTCTGACCGACTCGGGAAGGGTCATAGTAGGGAAAGCGCTCTTGCTCCTCATCTGGACCCCGAGACCCCCACACATCTGGATCACCTGGGTTCTCTCATCATTGGGGCTGGCCTTTTTCACCGTCTGGGAGCGACAAGTGAATATATGTTTGAAGAGGCCCCAGTGCGACCGGCAACCCAAGAAATTCTCACACAGAGATACAAAGGCGGAGAGATAGGCGATGGAATTTGGAGTAAAATGGTGAAGCTGAGCTCCGAAGAAATTCAGAAATCCTCAGAAGAAAAGATGCGGCGGCAAAGAAAACCCTCGGTCTACATGAGTCGCCAAGAGGACGCACTCACCCTCCTGAGGTTGCGGTTGACACTCCGTCCCCGGAAGCCTCGCTGCTCCGTGCTCGATCAACCCCTCATTGGCTAGGTCATCAAGGTCCTTCTAGGTGATGGTCAAGCGGATCCAATCTCCTTGGATCCAACCCTGCGGCAGGCGAGACCGCGATGAAGATCCACCCCGACTGGGCGCTCTCCCCTTCGCTTGCGCCGTCGCCTTCTTCGCCCGCTCCAAAGCCGCCGTCTTCTCCTTCACCATTGTCGCCGACGAAGCTGGAACGGAGCAGCGACGCTGGGCAGTTGACAAGCGCAGTAGATGAATCTGGAGACGAGGGAGGAGAAAATGAGGAGGCACTGTTCGGAAAACCTCCGCCTGGTTCCTTATATGGGGTCACTTCCGAGTGGCTGACGGGTAGGCCCAGGCAATCCTGTCAAATTCCGAAACAGTCGCGCACGCGATACGTGGAGAAAAAGGCAGCGCGGGAATCGAGGCGTCACTGCCTTATCCCATCCGAGTACCACGTCTTTCTCCGCTTCGCGCGCTTCCCCAAAATTCTGATCCCACTAAATCCGCTAACCACGGGGCAACTTGTCATATGGTAGATCTCCTGCGATCCGTCGCTCGGAAATCTCCAAGTTCATAAAGTTCACTCGACAAATATAAAGAATGGATCAAGGCGACTGAACGAAAGTTGACACCCTCACTTGAAAGTCATTGATCCAGAGCAAAAACACCTTTACAGTACCAGAAAGCAGGTCGGAAAGATTGCCAACTCCATCCTCATTCAAACCTCGATCCATTTTAGGGCTACTGATGAAGTCATGTACCTAGGGTAGGGTTACGGACCTGTCCAAGGTACCCTTCCCAAGGACACCTCTTAGAAGAAGCCGTCTTCCAGTCGACCAAGAGGAACTCCACTCGACGGACTAGAAGACACTCAGCGAACCTGAAGACACTCGACCATGAAGACTCACTCGACCACTAGGAGTTCAGGATCTACTCTGTATCCAAACGGTCTGTAATTAAGTAGTCTTAATGGTCATGATGGCACTTTATGTAGGGCGTTACCAGTAACGCCAGACCTTAATGTACTTTAACCCTCTGCTACGTGGGCTGGTTGGGGTCTTGGCGTCCTCTATATAAGCCACCCCCCTCCACTGGTAGAAGGGTTCGCACCCCTGTAACTATCACACACATAATCCAGTCGACCGCCTCCGGGCTCCGAGATGTAGGGTTGTTACTTCTTCCGAGAAGGGCCTGAACTCGTAAAACATCTGTGTGTACAACTGCTCCAATAGCTAGGATCTTGCCTCTCCATACCTACCCCCCATTCTACTGTCAGACTTAGAACCACGACAGGGAGTACCTACCTACCCTTTACCATTGTTGAGGAAATCGTTAACTTGTAGTTGCTCGGTTGGCTGGTGAGTAGGGGATTAATCGGCTAATCGGCAAGTTAATCGGACATTTAATCAATTAATCGGATGATTTATCAGTTTATAGGCTACTTGGTGACCCTATGAGTAGTGATTAATCGGCAAGTTAACTGCTTAATTGGATGAATTCTTGAATAGGGCCCTTTACTATAGATAGAAAGTTGTTAACGAAAATAGCATTTTTGATGGCTGCGCATTAACCTATACAGTATACAACTCCATGCGTCCATGTGTCCGTTATTACACCTAAATGTTATAAATCTGATGTTAGATTTCTGCCCATCTGGTGCGGACGCTCTTCCTACCGTCCGATCACACACAACACGGATCGCGGCGTATGGCTGGTGCCAAATCATGTGTTTGAATGCTTCGCGCGTTGTCCAAACCGAATGAACGAAAGTTGCCCCCCCTCCCCCCAAACCCCCCACTCGCGTCTCTCATTCACCTATACCGACGTCCTCTTCATCTCCTCCCCCGTCAAATCCTCCATCTCCCCGGTGGTAGCTCACGGATCCCTATGAGCCCCCAATGAGGGTGGTGAGCGGCACAACGCTGTTTCGTGGGCGCATGGTGCAGGCCACCGCATATGAGGAGGCGTCCGCCGGCTACTGTGCTACGGGGACGGGGCTCCCCTGTCGGATCCTGCCGTTCACGGTGTCTCAAAGACGGCTTTCCATTGGGCTAAAACCCAGTCATCACCTACTCCGACCGACGCGAGTGAGCGAGTCGGGTGCTTCATTAGTGTTGCTACTTTGAGGGAACGAGATGGTGTGCTGGTAGCGGTGAGCATGGGGGTGGTGTGGGAGTTGTCGTCGTTGATGAGATGGAGAAGTACATTGTCTAGAACTTGTACTGCCCCCTCGACCTTGGATCACACATCCTCTCCCTCGTTTGCCGCCGCCGCCATTTTTCCCACCACCGACGACCTCCCCCACAGCCGCCGCCCCCTCCCATTCTCCTGTCTCCTCACCTTCAGCTACATATCATTCAGCAGGTCAGT
>NC_041389.1:469509984-469523023 GCF_002162155.2 Triticum dicoccoides | reverse complement strand
ATTATACCTTTTGATTTTAAGTTGGTGAAGCTCCCTCTATTACTACTGTGGAACAACATCTCCTATATGTTGCTCCTGAAGTTGGTCAAGTCGGTGCTGCTGCTGCACTTTGTTGTCCCTTAGATGAAGGAGTATCAGAAGCTAAGATGAAGGACATATACAATCCTACACTTGGGACCCCAACAAGAGGTGAACAAGGTTTAGTTCTTCTCATGTGTACAAACATTCAGTATGTGCGTTTGCTGACTTAGACTTTACGAGGTTGAAAATCACCTCATCACTGACGGCTATATTTTCACCAGTTAGTGTTAACTTTCTATGACGGTCGCGAGAGGCTCATCACTGACGCGTCTACACTTGCTTCAATATGATGACACTCGCCATTGGCGCGTGCCAAGTGGCTTGTGAGTGATGAGGGGTCAATAGTGTTCAGATTTGTAGTATAGTGACATGCGCTCCTCCTTCATTGCCCGCCTCACCTCGTGTGGAGCATCGTGTTTTGTGAAGAGCTGAGCTCAGATCTATGTCATGTGTCCATTTTATTTTGTTGGTCATGATTGGATAGTTTATTTTCAAGTCATTTATCAACGTGGTACAAATCCAAGAAGAAGGATCATCAGCTGGTTCCGACTCGAGCGTGGGTCGCCCCACGACCACCTATATATTTGTAATTAATTACGAGTCATTAACAGACATCTTGCGAATCCGAGACATGGGATCATGGGTTTTTGACGACTTGGGAATGTGTCCAGCCCCACATCTTCATACCCAACCGCCTATAAGCATAAGCAACCCTAGACATCACCCGGATCAGATGGCGTCTGCTATACCTCCTCACACAACCCACCGTCATTCCGCTCGCTGCTGTTGCTTCTAGCAATCACATCTAGTACACTGCATGCATGCCTCTATGGGAGATTAAGCCTCTGGAGCCCTCCCTTTCTGATCCTGCACCGGGAGGAGGGCCAATTAAATTTGTGGGGAGGGTCTTAGGTGCAACTGCTCATTTTTTTCATCAATTTGACTACTTTATCAACCTCTTTGTCATCGCCGTGGCTGAAAAATCAAAACTTGGAAGAAGGTTGTCGAGGATGCTACTGCTGTTGCCACCACAGCTTTGACCTGGCTAACTGGCGGTATGATCCGTTCATCCCTCTCATGTTTATTCCTATGTTAGCCGTACTAGCTATTTGCGTAGATGTATCTGCTTTATGTGTAGTACGTGCTCATATATTAAAATATCAGTATAAGTTTAATATT
This sequence comes from Triticum dicoccoides, assembly GCF_002162155.2. Taxonomy (NCBI): domain Eukaryota; kingdom Viridiplantae; phylum Streptophyta; class Magnoliopsida; order Poales; family Poaceae; genus Triticum; species Triticum dicoccoides. The sequence continues at coordinate 469,521,763 of NC_041389.1, read as the reverse complement.
GTTAGCTTCATATTCATGATTTATTTATGTATTTAATTATAAAAATTGCTATTTATTCATATTATTGACGAAATCGTTAACGGGTAGCTGCTTGGTTGGCTGGCGAGTAAGAATTAATAGGCTAATCGGTGATTTTTCGACTACTCATTGACCCTACAAGCAGGGATTAATCGGCATGTTAACTGACATTCCCGAGTACCTTGCTCTATGTGGAAGATGAGAAAGTCTTTCGACGAGAAGGCACGGATTGGACTGATCAGCGGATGGGTGGATACAAACTCAGCGTTGATTGCAGCAGCCACCTCACCCAGACAGACCTTAGGTCTGGTGCTCGTAATGGTGACCATGACCTCCAACTTAAGCTCATTCTCCATTTGTAGTAGATCGTCGGAGAACTCGAGGAAACGACAACCAATCAAATGATCATGTGGCTCGGCAGCAGTAGCCAACAATGTCTCAAATGGCGCGTTGAATGTCGGTCCGTGAATCGAGCTCTTCATTGACCCCTCACGTGCGCCACATCATCAAGACAATTGAAATCGTGCGGTGCTTGATGGTGGGAGCCATGGGAAGATGATCATGGGTATCTCCATAAGTTGGTCGGCGCATCCTCACACGATGGTGCCTATGTCGAGAGCAGCGCGGGCATTTGCACGCTGCTGAGAGCTGACCCTCGCAACTGCACCACACGAGTGCAAAGTATCCAGGCAGACTGTTGAAAAATGCAGCATCGACCTCAACTTTTTCTATGCTTCCACCACCATCATCATTGGTAACGGCGCGAAGACCCCCTTCTGGGACTCTCCTTGGCTCCTTGGACGCAAGCCTAAGGACATTGCTCCGCTCATCTATGAGGCCTCCAAAAGAAAAAATTGGAAGGTGAGGGAGGCGCTCAAGCACAATGCGTGGATACTCAAGATCAAACCCCCCACCGTTGTTTCTGTTGAGCACGTCATACAGTTCTTCGCTCTTTGGATGCTCCTCCTTGAGGTCCATCTCGACGATCTCACGGAGGACGACATCCTTTGGAAACATACGGCAAGTGGGCAATTCTCGGCGGCCTCTGCATACAAGGCGCAATACCTAGGGATGGTCCTCTCACCCATGGATAAGATGGTTTGGAAGGCTTGGGCACCTTCAAAAATCAAATTCTTTGCTTGGTTGGCGCTCCAATATAGAATTTGGACCGCCGATAGGTTGGCAAAGCATGGGTGGCCAAATTGTGATCTTTGCCTTTTTTCCAAGAGGGTGCAAGAATGCGGACCTCGCCTCTTCTACAAATGCCGCTATGCTCGAAGGCTTTGGTCATTGGTCATCGAGAAATTCCTCATTCTCGGGCTAGACACTTCCGCTTGGCCCTTCTTTGACTCGGTTAAAGATTGGTGGGCGAGTACTTGCACCGACGGCACGCCAAACCGACAAGCCAAGGCATCCCTCATCATGCTTGTGTCATGGACAATTTGGAACGAGCGTAACGCAAGAGTTTTCAAACATAAGAGTGCTCCACCGACAATCTTGCTCTCTTCCATCTCTACTGAGGCCAACCTTTGGATCGTCGCCGGTGCAAAAAAGCTAGGGTCTTTAATTTTGCGAGAATAATCTGCATGCCGTGTAATTGGGTGACTTGTAACAAACTCTTTTCTCTCTTATTTAGTGGATGAGGCAAAGCTTTTGCCTCCGTTTCAAAAAAAAAAGAAAAATGCAGCGTCCGGAACACGATGAGAGGCTGGAGACTATGCTACCTCCGAGTTGCGAGTCTGACAAGATACACTGGTCATCCTTCTCCGGGCCCCACCAACAACGACGGTCCAGGAACGTCTCAACGAGTGGATGAGGGAGGTTTCCATGCCAAGGAATAGGCCATCTCGGCCCTCGGCTACAAGATGACATTGGCACAACGTTGCGAGTAAGAATATGTTACTAGGAATTTAGGGTTTGCGGTGTACACCTATTCCTCTTTGTTTTTCGTAGTGCTGCTCAAAATCCGCATATGTGAGGCTAGGGGGCAGGGAATTTTGTAGATAAATATTTCCAAAGAGTCTACCTAGTATATATACAGATAATATTACTAGTTATTAAACTCGTTTCTATGTAAAATCCAGACCAAACTACCAACCACGATACAATTTGCCTGTCGGCGGACTCTATGTGTTTAGTCTCCGGAGCATGCGCTTGTGAGCAACACGTTGTAGTAGAATGTAAATTTAATTATATAGATCAACATTAGGGATGCAATCTAACTATAATGATCTAGCTCCTTCCGGTTATCAGTGTACCCTTCATTGGCTAGTTTAGACTATCTAAACATCATATATTTTGGCACGGAGGTAGTACATTGTATTTCACCGATAATCGGCCAGCTTTCTTAGGCATATAATACATTTAACAAGTATCTATTTTATGCTAAACATGTAAAATAACTATGTGTACAAATACTTCTGTAATTCCATAATGTGGTATTCCAAATATTAATATGTTTATGTAATTTGAGTATAGTTTTTTTTGCGGGACACATTCCAGAGGTGGACGGGTACCAGAGTGGCAGCCCGCGGAGATGATCGGCCAACCGCTCAATGTTGAGTAGCAACTACTCCCATCGTTCCTAAATATTTGTCTTTTTAGATATTTCAAATGGACTACCACATACGGATGTATATAGACATATTTTAAAGTGTATATTCACTCATTTTGCTTCGTATTAGTCATTTGTGGAAATCTCTAGAAACACAAATATTTTCCGTATATATATAGACATATTTTAAGAGTGGAGATTCACTCATTTTGCTCCCTATATAGTCACTTGTTGAAATCTCTAGAAAGACAAATATTTAGGAACAGAGGAAGTGGCAATTGCTAATCAAACTTCAGGGCCACAGGTAGATCTCGTCGACGTCATCTCATCTGTAACCACCCCTCTCACCAAATTTTTCATCTTCTCAAAAAAAAAAATCCAGGACCGCAAGTTCCAGGAGCAGGAAAGTATCCTTGTTCGATCCTTCTTGAGCGTTGTCTCTCTCTACGTGTGGGGCCCAAGCCTGACCCTGAATATCTGGAGGACCAACGCAACGTCGTATCGTCCTTTCCTTAATTTTTCCTGATCTCGCCGATGAGGTGTAGAACTGGTTAGCTGGTAGTACGTGATACGTACTTCGCAGGACTCTAGTTTGTTAATTGATCATCAGTTTAGATGATTTGAAGACGGAAGTACGCCAAGTACAAAGAAGAATCCAATGATAGGTTCGTGGGCTGAAGGTCGTGAACATGCATGTCATGAATAGCAGTACGTAATAATACCTCATGGAGTATCTATTAGTAGAACGAATTCAATATACTTGATGCAAAAAAAAAAAGAATTCGATGTACAATTCCTACATATTCACCAGTATAACTAAGGTATACAGATTTAAACGAAGAACATGCATGAACGAATGAAATACTACTTGTCTACACGACCATTTTCACAAGCTATACAGTCCATATGTAGGTATAGAGGTTTCTTGGACCACAGAATATCGTACTTGACAGATAACTAGGACAAACTGATATTTATTCACATGATTCTTCTTCCGCACGCAGGCCATTCACCCCCTAGATATGCCCTTGCCTGAAAAGTCAAATAACGAAATTCTTAATCGGAATGGATGCACGTCAGTATTTTCGCATCACATCATGCAAAACACTAGTAGGAGCACGAACTGTAGCTAAACATACCTTTTTGTCCGGTCGTTTTACCATCGTCGGCTTTGTACGGCGTTCTCGATGCGTAAGAGTTGTTGCCGTTGCTGGTGCCAGGGGTCGACGTCGACGACGCTTTACCTGCTTTATGAAGCACACGAATGCATGCAAAAGGCGTCAAGAAAGTGCAAGAAAGCATCAGAGACCATGACCGTCGAATATATAGAAAGGTATACTACCAGAAAGGCGAGGATCTGATAAAGGGAGAGCTATCCATGCATGCACATACATATGCTCAGGCGTTAATCGGATGAGTGACACTCACTAACCTGTAGCAGGCGCCGGCGCCTTTGGGCCAGCCTCCGCCGGAGCATATGGACGTCGATCATTATACTGGCCGGTAGACCCTGGCAGTTGAGGCACAGATCTACTTGGTCCTGCATATATGGATGTATGGAGAAAATAATAGCATATTAGAGTTGATGCTGATCGTGCATGTGTATGCAATGGACGAATTGGATATGTGGATGCTGGCTCACCCTTCGCCGCCATGCTCACTTGCTCAGTACGGGGGGCCTTTGTGTCTGCTTGTCTTCTCTTCAGCTAGCTAGCTTTGGGAGAGTTTGTTGCTAAATGCTTGGATAGTTGTAAGCTACCCCATTGATGGGGTATATATACAGGGCAGAGGGCAAAATCCTGGAAAATTTCATCAGCTGGTTGCACCCATCATATGTATGCCCTGGTCTGTTAGTTTTTCTCAGGATTATACATGGTGTACACGTACTACTACTGTACAGAGCGAATGCCATTAGGCCTTGACCCAGCGCGTTTTCCCTGGATCTTCCGCGTATCTACTGTACAGAAACATTGATTCATGTCCGGCTGGTACGGTTGCAGTTGAGATGTGGACGTTGTATTTATTTGAAATAATGAACTTCAATTCAAATGGCGTCATTGCCTGCAATGTGCGCCCTTGAACAGAAGTCATCAGAAAATGACAAAACATAGCGATACAACAATTTATTATCCCAACCCGCGGAACTTTTCCCATCAACTCGTCGAACATGAATCAATGTTTCTGATAAGCTTGTTGACATGGATGCTCTGCCATGGAGAACGTCATGAACGTAATGGACTTGACGAAGGCCTGGACACTAAACTGAAATCCCAGGTTTCATCATGTGTAATTTCCGTGCAAATCCAAACACACCGACATCGTAATAGGCCGTCCAAGTCCTATTTCTACATGAATTCCGGAGACATATCAATGTAGTTTTTCTCCGAGTCGTTTGCGTGTGGAGTATACTACATTAATTAGGTTCTCCGAGTGTTATGTCTCGAGAGGAAGAAGAAGAAGAGAGCAGGACCAACAAGGTACAACCATGCATAACTTAATGAAGTGTCCCGACCGTGGAAAAAACTGGTACTGAACGGGTGGTCGGTACCTTGATGGGAAGATGGTTGTGTATTTCTGGGAACATGTACTTCTACTTCTGATGTACCACTTTTTTTTTTTGAGGGACTTTCGATGTACCACTTGGCTATATACATGTGTTGTCCTTTTATCACACTGCATGGTGTCCAACACATAAATTTGACTAGGTTGGCTGTTACCTACCTTCCCTTTACTATAGAAGTAGTTCACAAAAATAGAGAGAGGCGTTTTGGAGGCCGAGCTCCATGGAGACTTTTATTTTTGAAAAATTCAAATTCAAACTTTTATGGTTCAAAAAATTCTGAAAAAAATATGCGTGTATGTAAGGATGTAAACCACACGTGTGTAAAAATTCATGATGAAATACCTTGAGTTGTGACCTATACAAAAAAGACAAATTCATGACCTGGAAGGATGAATAGTGTCATGTGTTAAACGACCTCCGATTTGTCTTTTTTGCACAGCTCTCATTTCAATGTATTTTGAACTGAAAATTTACACACATGTGTGTTATGCCTTCATGTATATCTGTATTTGTTTTCAGAATTTTTTGAAATGTAAAAATATGAATTTTGATGAAATTTCAATTTTCAATTTGGAGGCCTCACTGGAGGCCGAGCTCCAAAAGGGATTTCCGACAAAAATAGCGTTTTCAACGTATTGCGCATTAACCTATACAGTATACTACTCCATGTGTCCATGCGTCCATTATTTTTTAAAGAAAAGGCATACGCCCGACTTGATAAATAAAGCCACACCGAAGAGTAGCAACAGAACCACACAACACTAAAGTTCACCCAAACACAACGGGCCAGCCACTACAGGGCATAAGAACCATAGTTCAACGGCACGTAGACCTAAAACTACAAAAGAAGGCACGCAGGCCAACCACCTACTGCACTAAGGAGAATCCAGCAACTACGACAAAGTGGCGACAAAAGACATCAGGTTGGCAGAAGCCCGCGCTTTGTTGATCAACACCTCCATATCGTCCCGATCTGCTGGTTTAAGCAATAACTTCCACTGCTGAAGAAGATACACATTTTAAACAAGACATCAGCAGGCTTATTAGGAAAAACACCCTCAATGGTGAATTTGTTTCTAGTAGTCCAGAAGAACTACCAAAGAGCATCCAGCCCAATCCAAAACAGCCTCCTAGACCGTCCCTGTAAGTTAGCTGTCAATAGGCGAACATCCGAGAACGGAGCGGGGGCCTAGGAGGTGTTCAGCCAGGAACGAACACACCCCCACACCAGCTTGGCCAAAGCACATCCGAAGAAAATATGATTCGTGTCTTCCAGGGAAGAACATAAAGCACAGTAAGCCGAGCCGGGGCCATTCCTTTTCCGAATCTGATCAGCAGAAGGCAACCGTCCCCTAAAGGCTTGCCAAAGAAAAATCTTGATCTTAGGGGGGATCCTGGCAGCCCAAATTTGCTTAAACTTGGAGGAAGGGGTACCAGAAATAATCCTAGCATACAACGACTTGACCGAAAACTTCCCAGACGCGGTATGAGGCTAGGACACGGAGTCCTCCTCCTCCGAGAGAAGAGTAAACAGAGCAGCAAGACGATGCCAGTCCCCCAACTCTTCGGGAGAAAGGGATCTCTGCAATCCCAAGTCCTAGTTATTACGAGAGAGCTCAAAGATTGAGATCTCCAGATTATAGCAATAAGAAAACAAACCGAAAAGGAAGACGCAAGCGGGGAATCTCGAGACCACCCGTCCAACCAAAAACATGTAGAAGCACCATTCTTGACCACAAACTTGGCATGGTCACGAAACACGTCCCTCACCCTGACCAGGTCTTCCCAAAACTGAGACCCACGGGACGCCAAAGCGAACATGGGGCTACCAGCAGAGAAGTATCTGGCTTTGAGCAGATCAAACCAGAGAGTTCCGGGAGTAGTGGTCCTAATCCTCCACCACCATTTGATGATGAGATAGTTGTTCATCACCTGGGTGTTTAAAATCCCGAGCCCCCAAGGCTTTTAGGTCTACAGATAATATCCCATTTAACAAATTTGTAGTTATGTTTGTTATCCAAAGAGTTCCAGAAAAAGGCACCCCTATGTTTGCCGAAGTCCTCATGCGTTCCCTTAGAGAGCTTGAAAAAGCCCATGGCAAGCATAGGGAGGGAGGAGAGACACGCATTTATAAGAGAAACTTTACCAGCAGAAATTGTATTTTCCATGCCACGGCAAAACTCTATTACCCACCTTAAAGACCAGAGGTTTAAACTCCTTGGCACATAAATGGAAAGGAGAGATGGGGAGCCCTAGGTATTTAAAAGGAAAAGCCCCAAGAGTGCAGTTAAGGAGCTGGGACACCCGCACTGCCTCAGCCTCATCAACACCCGTAACAATTACCTTGCTCTTAGAAAAATTGATTTTGAGCCCCGATTGGCAATGCAGGAGTCGTTCAACTCAACTAGAATGATCATGTCGTCCGCATATTGTAGGTGAGTGATACCAAGGGGAAGGAGGTGGGAAATGACAGGGGCGATATGCCCAGCTGAGGCCGCCCGATCCAGCATGCAAGATAAGGCATTAGCCACAAAGTTAAAAAAAATAGGTGAGACCAGGTTGCGTTGCCGCAGGCCCCGACCATTGGTGAAGTATTTGCTAATCGAGCCATTAAAAACCACGACTGCATTACCACCTGATACCAGCTGCATCAACCTATGAATAAAACCAGACTCAAACCCCTAAGAATGAAGAACATGGCGAAGGAATTCCCAGCTAACCAAATCATAAGCTTTCTCAAAGTCAAGCTTGAGAATGATCGCCCTTGTTCCTCTCATTCTGACATCGTGAACAATCTCGTGTAGACAGAGAACACCATCTAAAATAAACCTACCTTTAATAAAAGCAGATTGGGTAGGACTAATGGTACGGTGGGAAACAGGTGACAACCTCATCGCCAACTCTTTAGCAGGGAACGTAGCAAAATTGTTGATCAAGGCAATGGGGCGGAACTGAGAGATAGATTCAGATCCCTTGACTTTTGGGTATAAAGGAAGGAATGGCATAATTAAGGCGCGAAATGTCAACCGTGCCCAGGCAGAAACCTCGGATAATGGCGCAGACCAAAGGGCGAAGGGAAGGCCAAAACCATTTAAGGAAAGGGATGGAGAATCCGTCCGGGCCCGAGGCCGAATTCACGTTGGCGAATAGATGGCCATCTCGATCTCTTCCACGGAAAGAGGGATCAAGAGAGCCGCATTCTCTTCATCCAAAACCCGCCTATCCTGGTCCCAAAGGTTGGGGGAGATGATAAAACCGAAGGCCGTCTTGGTGGTCAACAAACCAAAGGAAAAGTTCAACACATGTTCCAGGATCAGGCGAGGGACGACAACCCGAACACCATCAATAACCAAACTATCAATAGAGCACCTACGACGGTGACCATTGGCAATTGCAAAGAAATACACGGTTGGGGAGTCCCCTTTCAGCGTCCAGTTAATCGTGCCAGTTGCTTCCACTAAATCTCGGCCTGCTGGTGTACATGCATGAGAAGGCCCTCAAGTTCATAGTGTTGTTGCTAGCCAGTAGCCGGGAGCCTGGATGAATCAGCCTCAACATCTAACGATGTGAACTGCCTCGACAGGTTGTGCTTGCTTTGGAGAACTTCAGTCGCGCGATTACGGCCCCAACCTTTAAAGAATTCCTGAAGCTGGTAAGAGCAAAAGTTGCCAATCATCCGTTGGGCCAAAAGACCTTACTCTAGAATTAAGAAGAGAGGAAATCTTCGCAGAGACCATGTCATAAAAACCTTCAATCAGAAGCCAAGAAGCATTAAACTGGAATCTAGAGGCAACAACCGAGGAGGAAACACCCAGATCCAAAATGAGAGGGGAATGGTCTGAGCCAACATGGGGCAGGGCACAGAGAGAGGCAACAGCATATCCCAAGACGAGGTAGCAAAAACATGATCCAACACCAAGCGGATCGGGTTGGCCTAATGACTAGACCAGGTAAAGCGGGATCTAGTCCTAGGATATTCACGAAGCGCACATTCCGCAATGAAATCATTAAACGCATCAGCCAAAGGCCACGAGAAGTTAGAATTGTTCTTCTGAACAGGGAACCTAAGGAGGTTAAAGTCACCACCAATGACCAAAGGGATATTACAAGAGTCGATCTTGGCAGTAGCTCATCCAAGAATAACGAGGAAAGCGAGTGGTCCGTCGTGCCATACACCACCATAATCTCCCAAAGAACAGTGTGACTTTTGTGGAACACCACCATACTAGCCCAAAAAATCCCGTGGTCGAAAGCAACGAAATAAAAAACATCCACCCTAGCACCAATAAGAATGCTGCCCGAATGCCCAGATGCCAGGAGGCAACGCCAAATAAACCGATCAACACCAGCAATCGAAGACAGCTCGGGAAAGGAAAAACAAGCTTTGAAGGTTTCAATTAAACATACCAAATCATCATTAATATCACTCAGCAGATCGCGAATCTGGTCACGGCGCCCCCTAACGCTGAAACCTCGAATGTTCCAGCAAACGCATTTCATTGAAAGAGACGTTTTTGAATGTGTCCGTTATTAAACCTAAATATTAGTACACTACTGAAGGAATGTCTAGCAGTGACGAGCACAAAGCCTAGCAATGGCGGGCAAGGCTCCCAGGGGTGTCGTCACTGACCTCCCTCCACTGCTAAAATGGCATCAGTGGCAGGTGCGCGCCCGCCACTGGTACATAACTCTTTAGTAGCGGGCACGGCTTTGACGCCTCAGCACTGTTGAGTGTTTAAGCAGGAGCAGACATATTTGAGTGCCCGTCATTGACAATTTAGGGATGCAAATAAAAAAATTACAGCCACGGCAGCATTTGAGTTGTGATGGCTGCGTTTTGGATAAAACCCATATAATAAATTGCAATACGCTACGCCATTACAGTGACTGCGATAAGATATTACGATACGTTGCAACATACGATAATTAACCATGGCAATATTTAACTTTTATTGCCATGGCAAATTTTAATTTTTATTCGCCGATGGCAAATTGACCCTTATTAACATGGCAATTTTACCTAAATCCCTATGGCAATATTTAACTTTTATTGGCATGGCAAGTTTTACTATTTATTTGCCATGGCTAATTTACCTTTATTAACATGGCAAATTTACCTCAATACCTATGGCAATTTTTAACTTTTATTGCCATGCTAAGTTTTACTATTAATTTGACCTTTATTAACATGGCAGTTTTTACTTTTTTTTTGCCATGTCAAATATATGCAAATTTTGATGTGATTTTGGTTATGGCCTTTTTCTTTTTGATTTTTTTATTTTTTTAAACTTTTTTCACACATGGCAATTTCCGCATATAATATATCTAAATTTAAGTAAAAATACCTTGACATTTTTTTGCTATGAATCTACCATTGCAAATTATTTTGTTTGTAAGATGAAAATTGTCATGACTTTTTTTGGGTTATTTTTAAAAGATATTCTTGTTCACCCATGTCAATATTCTGCGTCTGAAATTTGATGGCATGTTCTTTTTACTTAACAATGGAAAAAACTGGCCTTTGTTGTCACAACAAAAAATGTCTTGGCTTTTTTCTTCTATTTTTCGTTATTGGGCTTTTTGATTCAATTTTTAGGCTGTTAGGGGCTCGGGAGGCATTCACACCGGGGGCTTCTCATCCCGAATGAAATCGTTCTTCGAGGTTGAGGTATCGTACCGAAACATATCATTCGGTCCGGCACCCGTCCAGACCGAACAACCGGAAGATATCGGGGTCCTACATTTTAGCAAGTAATTGTTTAATGCTAAACATGTAAAATAATTAGATGTGCGGATACATCTATAATTCCATAATATGATATTTCAAATATTAATATTTTCATGTAATTTGAATATAGTTGCAGGACATATATGTCCAAAGTTGGACTCTTACCAGAGTGGCAGCCCGCGGAGATGATCGACCGACCGCTTAATGTCAAGGAGCCATCCTAGAATGTTCAAACATTGTAGCAACTAGCAATTACTAATCAACCTTCGTGGCCACAGATAGATCTCGTCGACGTCTCATCTGTAACCACCACTCTCGCCAAAATTTCCAGGGCCGAAATTTCCAGGAGCAGGAAAGAATCCTTGTTCGATACTTCTTCAGCGTTGTCTCACTCTATGCGCGGGGCCCAAGCCTGACCCTGAATATCTGGAGACCAATGCAACGTCGTATCGTCCTTTCCTTAATTTTTGTGAACTCGCCGATAAGTTGTAGAGCTGGTTAGCTGGTGTCAAAAACCTTTTTATATTATGGGACAGAGGAGCACTTCGCAGTACTCTAATATATTTTTTGCGGGTACTCTAGTTTGTTAATTTGGTCATCAGTTTAGATGATTTTAAGACGGAAGTACCCCAAGTAGTACAAAGAATATTCCAATGATAGGTTCGTGGGCCGAAGGTGGTAAACGCACTAGTAGAAAAACCCTCGTTCGTCCTGGTTCGTGAGGGCTATTTGTCTCGGTTCCCGAACCGGGACTAAAGGGTCGTTACTAAAGCCCTGTCCCTTTAGTCCCGGATCGCCCAGGAACCGGGACGGATGGGGCTCCACGTGGCCGATGCCGCTTGTCCAGGCAGGGGGGCCTTTTGTCTCGGTTGGTGTCACCAACCGGGACCAAAAGGCTTCCACGTGTCAGTATTCA
>NC_041389.1:469504028-469509802 GCF_002162155.2 Triticum dicoccoides | reverse complement strand
GGGGGGTTGTAGGGTTAATTTAGTGGTTTTATATATTGTGTTAGCTAGCTAATAGAGAGAAGTGTCCTCTCTTATCTCCGTGCTTGGTCGACGCTACGTATAGAAAGGACTCGACACGCTAGCTAGCTAGTAAGCAAATGAAGGAAAGTATTAAGTATAGAAGATCGTCATGAACATATACAGAGAGAAGTGATCGACCTCTCCTCTCCGAGAGATTGGTCGAACAACAAGTTTTCGTGTATCTTACCGACGGTACTGGCTACATATATATATATACAATGTGTAAGATCTCTTACAATACTCTAACATATGAACTCAACTTTCACATGCATGGTGGTATTCTCCGGCTTTATTGATGACGTGGTCAAGAAAGAATCCAGTTAATTCCTCTTGAATGGCTCGCATGCGATCTTGTGGTAGGAGTTCATTCCGCACCTCCCACATCTAATTTGAATAACGGGGTCAATACATATATATATATATGAATGAAACTCAACAGAAATGATGGTAATAAAATAAACTTGTGAATATTTTTGCTTACGCACTTCATATTGTCTTTTTGCGTAGCCCCACCTATTCTTGGCCGTCGCGTTGTAGATGAACCCGTAGACGTAGTATTCACAGTAATTATTCCTGGGTTCCTGCCACAAGCATCTTACGAGAAATAGAGGTCAATCAAACTGATAATGAAGCATTATAAATGGCATTGATGAAAGTAGCTAGAATCAATGGGAGATGCGCGGAACTAGCTAGCTAGTAGTACTTACTTTCGGAAATTTCCATCACAGATCCCGCGGCAATCCTGAAACTTGTGCGGTGAATACTTTCCAAACCCTGCGAGACAAAGAAAACAATTACTTGATATCATGAAATGAACAAAGTTGTCGATATGATGCGATAATGATCGATTCAACTTACTTCTCGAGCATTTTACACATGTCCGCATATTCCTCGCGATTTTTTCGTCTCGAGACTAAGATGCTTACTAGTCCCTGCTCAAGCTTAATCTCTAGGAGAATATAGTGGAAACTGTGCACGCATGCATATAACTCATCAGTTACATTAATTACTATAACCTCGAGTAATAATTAAAGGAAACCGAATATGCACAAGATAGTAACACTCACTTGAAGTTGTAAGGAAAGAGTATTGTATCTTTGTTTTGGTTTATTACCAACGATCGTAGCAAGTTCTCATCGGTTTCTTCGGCATGAAATTTAACCATAAATTCATCTATGAGATTTGTGTTAATGAACCCAATATCATACATTTCAGCTTTTCTGCATTCGACGATCTTCAATCAGCATAATATAATGAGGATAATTATATATACATTCAATGAAAGAGTTGAGCTATATATAGAGACTTAATGACAGAAGTAGTACTTACAGACAGTACCAAGTGAACGTTAATTTATCGAGGGCCTTTAGATTGACAAACTGGAAGAACTCCTCAAATAGAACAGACAACTCTTCAATTCCAATGAGGTCGTGTTGATCCTCTTTAACTTTCAGCGTCAAAGTATCGATTTTCTTCCCAGCTGACTTCTTTCTGCAGGTTTCCATGTACCAATCATGGAATCTTCGCATCATCGTTGTTAGAGTAGTTCCATCTTTGACGAGAGGCTTCCCGTACTCGTATTTGAATTCGTCCACCTTCACTATATCAAAATGTGCATCATCGTAATCTCCAGTATTGGTACCGTGCAAGACCCCCATATGATTAGTGACGACATCGCTAGACACCTTGAGCGGGGGGCATGATTGGTTCGCTTGTTCGCCGAGCTGCGGAATTTTTTTCCTAGTTCTTCATTCTTGTAACCTTTTGTCACTGCAAGTACTTCCCGGCCGCTTCGCTTCCTTATATGTCTTTTCAGTAATGCGCTCATAGTTGGTTTGCGGCGGAGACGGTGGTGGTCGCTGTAGGGCATCCAAAGTGCGCTTCGCTTTCACCGGATCTATCTTCTCCTCCGGAGGTGGATGTCTCTTAGCTATTTGTGTTGCGAAGTAGTCCTTCACTTGGGATTGACAGATCTCCTCGTTTTCCTTCTCAGTCATCTCGTATGGTAACTTCTCTGGAGTCTTGAGAGATGGACCGAATCTGTATTGCCTCCCGCCTGTACTGCTATACGCCGGAGCAGGCCGAGCGGCTGAGGCTTTCTTCTTTACTTGCTTACGAGGCATAGGAGAAGGACAATGACGCGCCGGAGCAGCCGGAGCGGCGGCGGGTCTCTTCTGCCCTTGCTGACGAGGCGGAGAAGGAGGAGGCCGGCTGGTCGGGCGCGTTGGCGTAGGCGGAGAAGGAGGCGGAGTGCCGCCATGCGCCAAAGAAGGAGGCGGAGTGCCCTGATCACTCGTCGGAGGAGCAGGCAGAGGAGGAGGTAGAGTGCCTCCACGTGCCGGAGAAGGAGGCGGAGTGCCCTGATCACTCGCCGGAGTTGCAGGCGGAGGAGGAGGCGGAGTGCCCTGACTCGCCGGAGGAGGAGGAGGAGGCGGAGGCGTCCAGTTCGGAAGGTTGATGGGCTCCTTCTGCCATAGGCATGGAGTCTTCAAAGCAGAACCCAGCTGAGTCTCCCCTTCACCGGTAGGGTAGTCAAGCACGAGCTCCTCAATCCCTCCGTTATTTCTTCCACCGTCACCCTAGCATATCCTTCTGGAATTGGACGGCAGTGAAAAGTTGCGCCGGGTTCAGGAGGTCGAACAGAGCCGAAAGCCGCCTTAACTTTGTATTTCTGCCATTGCGTCATAAGGTGGCAATGTTGAGACTCTGCGATAGCATCCATCGGATAGCTAGAAGGAGCCGTGAAGACAGGCTCCAGCTGAAGCAACTCGGTGAAAGCCACGCTGCTTCTCCGCTGACATGGGGGGGTAGCTTCGGCAGGTCGCTTGCTTCGAACTGCATCTTGTTCCTCTAGCTTCTTTACCCTTGCGTGCAGCTCCCACAGTTCACTCTGCTCCACCTTCCTCCTGCTCTCTTGGCATTTGTAACTGCTTGCGTCCGGAAACCCAGCCTTCCACGGAACGGAGCCTAGCGTGCCTCGTGTCTGTCTAGGTTGCTCAGGATTCCCGAGGGCCATTGTGAGCTCGTCCTTCTCTCTGTCTGGAACGAACGTCCCTTCATGTGCTGCGTTAATATAGTGTTGAAGCTTCGTGAGGGGTATTCGCAATTGCTCCCTCGTCCAAACGCACTTCCCTGTTACAGGGTCCAAGGTTCCGCCAACCCCAAAGAACCAAGTCCGGTAACGGTCTGGCCAGTTCAATGTCTCTGGTTCGACCCCTTTATCAAGCAGGTCGTTCTCAGCCTTGGCCCACAACAGTCGGGCTTTGAGGTAGCCACCTGACCCCGTGCGATGGTGATGCTCCTTCTTCGCAGCATTTATCTTGTTTATCGCTGACATCTTCTTACTCCTCTCCGATGTCTTGTTGGCCACAAATGCGTCCCATTGATCTCTGAGCTTCTCAAATCGGCCGACGAATTCTGGTGTCTTTTTTTGTCAACAAACTTTGCTTTCAGCTCATTCTTCCACCTCCTAAATAGATCTTCCATCTTCTTGAACGCAAAGGACTTGATCATTGGCTCCATAACTGGATTCTCCGGATCTTCCTCTTCCGGTAGGGTGAAATTTACCTTCAGCGCTTTTCAAAGATCATCTTTCTGTTTATCTTCGACAAAAGAAACTTGAAGCTCTTCATCCTTAGGATGATTCCATAGCTCGATGCTGATCGGGATCATGTCCCTAACAAGAACCCCACACTGAGCAGTAAATGCCTCCTTGGTCCGGAGGGGTTCAATCGGTTGGCCATCGAGCGCGATTGTTGTGATCGTGAACCTTTCATCTGAGCACAACTTTTTCTTCGGGCCTCGTCTCTTTACCGAAGTTGTGCTCGGTCTGGAGGGCTAGAAATAAGAAGAAAGACGAGAGTTAATATGTGTAGATACCAAAAAAATGAATGCATCAATTAGCTAGTCAGCAGAGGCTTAATTAATATATATACCTGGCCTGACTCTGTTCGGTCACCGAAGCCGTCATCACGGCCTCCTTTTTGCACCGGCATTCGGTCACCGAAGCCTTCATAATCATGTCCTTCCTCCTTCGTTGTTCGATAATTGTAGCCTGCTTCTTCACCCTCTCCTTCCAGACCATCGGTTTCATTGAGATACGACATGACATCAGCTCCGGCTGCGATTATGTCCTGCTTCCTCGTCTCGGCCATGCTCCATAGTTTGTGCAAATATTACAACATGGCAATTATTATACAAACATGACAGATGGATATATTAGTGGCAAACGTAGACCTAGCTATAGCTATTCACAACAAGGAATTATATTAATTAATGGCCTCGATGCTTCTCTAGGGTTTGGGGTGGCCCCGACAATGCTTAAAGGGTCCAGGGTGGCCTCGACGACAACGCTCTTTTAACTTGCTAAAGGAGGGGGTATATCGACAACGACGACATACATACATGGAAAAAATGTTATCGGGGAGGGGGTATATCGACCCCCCCCTCATGTCGAAGTTATCGGGGAGGGGGTATCGACCCCCCCTCATGTTGAATATATGTTGAATTCCCGAGAGAGTTAGGAATCGGAGGGGGACTCCTCCCCCCTCATGTCGGGGAGGGGGACTCTCCCATGAAACATTCATCGAACAAACTTAATACGAGTTTTAACAGAAAACATTCATCGAACAAAATAACAACCGAAAAAAATCGACCAAGTTTTCATATATCATCATCATCATCTACTACAAAAAAAATTGACATATTCTTTACATATGAACATACAAACGTTTGCATATTCGACAATAATATCACCAAAAAATTCTATGAACATTAAAAATTCTAACCCTGGAACCCTCGACCCCTCAACCCTCGAACCCTCGAACCCTCGACCCCTCCACCCCTATTCCTCCTCATGTCAAAGTTATCGGGGAGGGGGTATATCGACCACCCCCCCCCCCTCATGTCGAAGTTATCGGGGAGGTGGTATATCGACAACGACATACCCGATAAAGAAAAAAAAGAAAAAAAGGAGAAGAAGAAAGGAATAGAGGTGAAGAAGAAAAAAATAGAAATTACTCTATTTTTTCTGCTTCTCTTCTATTCCTTTCTTGTTCTCTTCTATTTTTTCTTCTTCTCTTCTATTCCTTTCTTCTTCTCCTCTTTTTTTCCTATTCTTATTTATTTCTCCTCTTCTTCATCTCCTCTTCTTCTCCTTCTTCTTCTCCTTCTTACTCTTCTTATTATTTTCCTTTTTCTTCTCCTTCTTTTTCTTCTTCTTCCTTCTTCCTTCTTCGTAGATAAACTTTTCTAAAATGTAACTTTTCCATATATAAAAGTTTTTCTTCTTCTTCCTTCTTCCTTATCTTCCTTTTTCCTAAATATATATAACTTTTCTAAAAATGAAACTAACCTAAAATACACTAAATCAGAGAACATACATAGGTAAAACTTTTCTAAAAATCTATCTTTTGCATACATGAACATATATACACAAAGAACATACATACATATATACATTTTTATAAAAATGCAAAAAACAAATCATCATATATATGAACAAAAAATCTAAAAAAGGCCATATAATCAAATATACACATATACATATAATCTGGAAAAAAACATCATATATATGTGAAAAAAACAGGAAGGAAAGGACAGGGGAAGGGGGTGGCGCCGGCCTGACCAAGGAGAGGTGCAACATGGTTGGGGCAGGGGCAGAGGCACCACGTCGGTGTAGAGGGCGGCGACGGTGGCGTGGTCGGGGCAGGGGC
>NC_041389.1:469494605-469503392 GCF_002162155.2 Triticum dicoccoides | reverse complement strand
AACCGGTACCAGAGGGTGGCATTGGTACCGGTTCGTGCACGAACCGGTACCGATGCCACCCTTTGGTACCGGTTGGTGCCACCAACCGGGACCAAAGGCCTCGCGCTGCCCGTGGCCAAAACTTTAGTCCCACCTCGCTAGTTGAGAGGGACGCACATTGGTTTATAAGCCCCACTGCCGCACCCCTCTCGAGCTCCTCTTGATTGCAGTCTTACGAGCCTAATTGTCACTGCTATGCCTGTTGGGCTTACTGGGCCTTCTACGGGCCTGAATCATGGCCCATGGTATGGTTTCTAGTCGTATTCAGGCCGTAGTGGCCCAGTAGGTGGCATTTTTTTATTTTTCCCAGTTTTTTTCTTCTGTTTTTTGCATTATTTATTTTCTTTTTTTTGCTTTATTTTTTAGTTCCTTTTGCTTTTAGGTAATAAAAATTTTAAACTTTCTGTTACTGCCATTTGTTTTCTAATTTGAATAGTTTAAATTTGAATTTTTGAAAATTTGTGTGAATCATTAGTTTTGAATAGCTTTACTATAAAAATAGAGTTTTGAGTGATTCTTTTTCCAACTGTTTAATATTACTGTGTTTTATCATTATATTCAAAAATATATTTTGTTATTTTAGTTTCTAACAAAAAATTATTTATGATAATTCTTTTTGCTATTAAAGTTTCTAACAAAAAACTTCTTTCTGAAAATTCTTTTTTTCTTTTAATGTTTTGAACAGAAAATACTTTGATAATTTTAGTTGCATAAATTTTATATAATTTTAGTTTCAATAATACTAGAGGTTTTATAAAAGTTTATTTCGTTTTTACTTATTTATTAAAGTTTATTTTGTTTCTACTTATTTATTTTTTTCTTTTTTGCTTTATTTATTTATTTTATTTTGTTTCTACTTACTGTTGCTATTTTTATTTATTTTATTATAGTTTATTTATTTTACTTTATTAAAGTTTATTTTGTTTCTACTTACTTAATAAAGTTTTTTCTGTTTCTACTTATTTATTTTATTTTGTTTCTACTTATTTATTTTATTTTATTTTTTCTTTTTTATTTATTTTATGAAAAAAATTGCTTTTAATGTTTTACACACAAAAGCCCTCTTCCCTGGCTGGTTCATTGGTCCCGGTTCGTGGCTTGACCCGGTACTAAAGACCACACTTTGGTCCCGGCTCAGGCCACCAACCGGGACCAATGGTGGTGGGCCAGGAGCGAGACCCATTTGTCCTGGTTCGTCCCACCAACCGAGACCAAAGGGGCCAGATGAATCGGGACGAATGCCCCCACGAGGCCCGGCATGCCCCCTGGCCTCATGAACCGGGACCAATGGGCCCATGGGTCCCGGTTCGTGACTGAACCGGGACTAATGGGCTTACCTGGCCCGAATGAAAGCCCTGTTTTCTACTAGTGACGCCATGAATAGCAGCACATAATAGTAGCCCATGGAGCATCTATTAGTACTACGAATTCAATATGCTTGATGCAGAAAAAGGAATTCAATATACAATTGCAGTATCTCTACTCCTAATGGAGCAGCTGATGAATAGTCTCCACGGTTTATTTTCGCTGATTTTTTTCGTCTCTCCTCCCACCACCCCTCCCATCCTGGTCCATCGGTTTATTTTTCTCTCCACTCTTTATTACAACCAGGACTTTCCTAACGTATAACAAATCATGAATCTAACTTCCTTAAATTATTCATATCAATCGATTCCTTTTATTGGTTCAATTTGTCTTAGGAAACAAATAATAAATTTTTAAGAAACAAATAATAGATTTGAATCTAACTTTCCTAACTTATCTAAATCAATCGATTTCTCTCATTAGTGAAATTTGTTTTAGGAAACAAATAACAGACACGCCACAAACATTCCTCCCAATAAATAGTTTCTTAACATTTGCAAACTTTCCTAATCAGACACGTCACAAACAGGCAGGTACTGATATCATGTTACCAAACAATAAAACCCCATTTGCATAGAAATCAGTTCAAAATTCTAACTTTCCTAAATTTTTACCTTTTCTTGATACCATCCAATATTTCCTATGTTTTCCACCTATTGAAAGAAATCACCCCTCCATCGATATTAGCATTTTTTTTGGAATGAGATCTCCGGGTTATGATTTTTTTTTTTGCGATTTCTTTCCAATTGTGACCTCTCCTTCCGCTCCGGCTCCTTCTCGCATAATCACCTCCACCACAGCCAGCTGACGCCACCCTAGACCTATTGCCTCTCTACACCTTCTCCGCCACCTCCTCCTCGTACTCCATTGACAATCCCTCTGCCACATTTGTCCATGGCGGTGTCGAGGGCATGGCGCAACAGCGTACAAGTGGTAGAGCAGTGCATAGCAGCAGGAAGAAGCACGCAGCAGGCGAGGCGAGTGGCTAACGGTGGAGGGAAGAGATGCGGCTGGCGTGGCTGAGGGGGCGGCCGGCAGAAGATGGCCGCGACAGGAGGCGGCGTGAGACAGGGGCGCGACAGCGGGGCGAGCGAAGGGATAGGCGGCAGCACACGGAGCGAGCGCAACCAGCGAGAGTGCGACGCGCAGCCAGGGTGTGCATCGCGCGGGGCACAGTGATGCGGTGGCTGTGGCGAACGTGATGGCAACGGCGGGCGTGACAGACGCGGTGTGGCACGTGCGTGGGCATGGAGAGCCAGAGAGGGAGTGGCCCCGCGGGCATGGAAGAAGTGCTGAAGGCTCGGGCATGGGCGCGCATAGGAGTGGGCATGTGCCACGGGGTCAATCCGAGGAGCTCAGTGGCTACCCCTGCAATGGCCATGGCGGACGGCGGTTCTCGGCCACGGCGAAATACCTAACAAGGGTAAACGAGAGGGGAAACTGGGGAAAGGCAAGAGCAGATCACGGCGGTGTCAATGGCACCCTAGGGGAAGACAGGGGAGCTCGGGGTGGCGCGGATCGAACGACAATATCGCGGTGGCCGAAGGTTGAGGAAGACGGCAACGACGTCGATCTGGGGGTGCTGGACTTGATCTCGTTGGTGCAGACGAAGTAGCGGAGGCATTTGGAGGTCCTTGACAAGCTCCTAGCCAGCAGGGAGGGCAGTGGCCGTGTGGACGGGGTCGGTCATGGTGGTCGTGGCATCTGACTTCGTCCAGATCACCGGGATCGAGCGAGCGAGGAGGAGAAGTGGATCTGGGAGGGGGCGTCGAGGAGGAGTGAGGCCATGTGGGCAGGGGAGGCAGGGCGTCACCCTTATCCATTCCCCTTCGATGTCGGCGAGGTGGTCGGGCGGGAGCCCGACTCTGTAGCGACGGGCTCGGGAACAAGAGAAGACGACCATGCGGGGACTGGACCACTGGGCCGGTTCGGTGGCAAGGCCCGGGGGGTAGGGGGAATCCCCTTTTTCATCGTCCTTTTGGTTTTTAATGTATTCTAATCTGTTTCTCTTTTTTAACATCGTTTTCTATTTATTCTTATATCAACTAAATGGATTTTGTTAATTGTGAAACTATGCACACAATTCGAGCACAATATTTTTAGGTGGCACAAAAAGTTTGGGGCCAAAAGGAAATACATAAAATTAGGTTTATATTTAATTGGTTATTTTAACTACTGTTGGACCTCTTATTAATTTGACAAGATTTAATTTTTGGGTCAAATAACGTTGGGCTCAACATGTCAAAGATCAGTAGAATTTATAGAATATGGTGAACATTTTAGTTTTACTGTTTGACGAAATAATTTATTTGACTTTATTTTAAATTTGAATTGGGCTTTGATTTTTATCAAGTGGCAGTTTGGCTTAGCAAGCCTGATGACATGGCATCATTAGGGGGAGGTCACTGTAGCTAACGACTTGAGGTGTTACATAATCTTCTCATTTCTGAAATTTCATTGTTAAATGATTGGGGAATATATCACACTATCCATTAGTTCAGTCAAGCTCACCATAAGCCCACACATTATTGCCAATTGAGTAAGTCTTATTGGCGGGGAGAATAGGCTATGTGTGTGTGTGTGTTAGAGAGAGAGAGAGGGAGAGAGAGTGAGGAAGAGGGTGGGGGAGAGAGTGTGTGTGAGGATTTGATGGTAAAAAAGATCGCCAATATCATAATATTGAACTCTTAAAGTTAATGTGGCCCTGTTGCAACGCACGGGCGTTCTTCTAGTATATATAAACATACAATCCACCGTACAAATTCACCAAAACTAAGGTATAGATATAAACGAAGAACATGCATGAACGAATGAAATACTACTTGTCTACAGGACCACTTTCACAAGCTATACAATCCATATGTAGGTATAGAGGTTTGTTGGACCACGGAATATCGTACTTGACAGATAACTAGGACAAACTGATATTATTCACATGATTCTTCTTCCGCACGCAGATCATTCACCCCCTAGATATGCCCTTGCCTGAAAAGTCAAATAACGAAACTCTTAATTAGAATGGATGCACGTCAGTACTTTCGCATCACATCATGAAAAACACTTGCAGGAGTACGAACTATACATAAACATGCAGCCAGGATTCTTGACTCACCTTTTTGTCAGGTCGTTTTACCATCATCTGCTTTGTATGGCGTTCTCGATGAGTTGTTGCCGTTGCAGTCAAGGTCAGGGGTTGTTCCGGTCGACAACGCTTTACCTGCTTTACGGAGCGCACGAACGCATGCAAAAGGCGTCAAGAAAGTGCAAGAAAGCATCCGAGACCACAACCGTCGAATATATACTCCCTCCGTTCCAAAATAGATGACCCAACTTTGTACTAAAGTTAGTACAAAGTTGAGTCATCTATTTTGGAACGGAGGGAGTAGAAAGGTACTGCCGCCATGCATAAAGGGAGAGCTATCCATGCATGCACGTATCACGTATGCTCAGGTGTTGAACGATCGGATGAGCGACACTCACTAACCTGTGCTAGGCGCCTTTTGGCTAGCTTCCGCCGGAGCATATGGTTGATCATTCTGCTGGCCTGAAGACCCACGCATTGGAGGCACAAATCCACTTTGTGCTGCATATATATGTACGTATGGAGAATATATTAGAACATCAGAGTTGATAATTTGCTTACTCCGACCGTGCATGTGAATGCAATGGACGAATTGGATATCTGGAGAAGGCTGGCTCACCCTTCGCCGCCATGCTCAGTACTAGAGGCCTTCGTGTCTGCCTGTCTTCTCTTCGGCTAGCTTGCTTTGAAAGAGTTTGTTGCTCAATGCTTCGATAATTTGGGGCCAGCCCATCGATGGGGTATATATACATCCATACAGGTAGTACGCACGGACAGAGGGGGAAATCCTGGAAATTTCATATGGTTGCATCCCTCGTGTATATACCGTGGTGTTTGTTTTTCTTAGAATTATACATGGCGTACGTGTACATGTATTCCTACTGTACAGAGCCAATGGCATTAGGCCTTGACCCAGCGCGTATTCGCTGGATCTCCCGCGTATCAAGAAGATACGTCCGGATGGTACGGTCGCAGTTGAGATACGATGTAGACGTAGTATTTATTTGAAATAATGAACTTCGATTCAAATAGCGGTATTGCCTGCAATGTGCGCCCTTGAACAAAAGTCATCAGAATATGACAAAAGCAGATTTATTATACCAACCCGACGAACTTTTCGCATCAATCTCGTCGAACTTAATCAATGTTGTTTCTGATTAGCTTGTGGACAGATGGATGCTCTGCCACGGAAAACGTTAAGAATGTAATGGACTTGACGAAGGCCTGGACACTAAACTGAAATCCCAGCTGGTTTCACCATGTGTAATTTCCTTCACATTTCCATGCAAATCAAAACACACCACACGCGCGGGCGTCCAACTCCCAATTAACTGAGAGGCTCGATTTCTACATGAATTCCAGAGACAGATCAATGTAGTTTTTCTCCGAGTTGTTTGCGTGTGGTGTACTACATTAAGGTGATTAGGTTCTCCAATTATTACGTCTGGAGAAGAAGAAGAGGAGGAGGAGGAGGACCAACAGGTACAGCCATGCATATAGCTTACTTAAGTGGGATAATTCATCCTGTAGCCCGGGCTCATCTGCTCCCTCTCAGCAAAAAATTCAAAAAAAAAATACTAGAAAAATTCAAAAAATTCCAATTTTTTTGTGGTGGTAGATAATTTGACGCGTGAGGTGCGCCCCAAACTTCAACTTATTTGGACATCTGAGTAGCTCTCGGCAAAAAAGACAAATCGGGTCAAAACAGTGCGTGAACAGTAAATATTTTTACAGACCCTGATTTTGTCTTTTTTGCCGAGAGTTGCTCAGATGCTCAAATGAGTTGAATTTTGAAGCGCACCTCACGCGTCAAATTATCTACCACCACAAAAAAAATTGGAATTTTTTGAATTTTTCTAGTGTTTTTTTGAATTTTTTTCTAAGCGTGGGTGCAGCTGAGCCCGGGTGCAGATTAGCCGCACTGACTTAAGAGTCCCATCCGTGGAAAGAACTAGTATTGAACGGGTGGTCAGTAAGATGGTTGTGTATTTCTGGGAACGTGTACTTCGACTTCTGATGTTCGACCTGGTTATACTACACATGTGTTGTCCTTCTTTTATCACACTGGGTTGACTGTTACCTACCCGCCCTTTAATATAGAAGTACTACCTCCGTAAAGAAAATAAGAGTGTTTAGATCCAAACTCTCGTATATTTATTTGCAGAGAGAGTAGTTCACAAAATAGCATTTTCAGCATACTGCATGCTAACCTATACAGTATACTACATGCGTGCATTATTGAACCTAATTGTTATAGGTCTGGCGTTAGATTTCTGTCCATCTCGTGTAAACCTCTTCCTATCATCCGATCACGCAAAACAGCTCACGTCGCAAGGCTGGTGCCACGTCATGTGTTTGAATCCACTCATGCCACCCGCTCATGTCTCTCATTCACCCCACCCCACTTCTCTTCGTCTTCTTCCCCATAAAATTCTCCATCTTCCCGGCGGCGGTGCTGCGGCGGCAGCTCCGGTATCCCTACGAGGCCCCAACGAGGGTGGTGAGCGGCACGACGCTACCTCTGGGGCGCGTGGTGTGGGCCACCGCATATGAGGAGGCGGCTACTGGCTACTGCACTGCGGTGATGGCCCCGTTGGATCCTGCAACTCACGGCAGCTCGAGGACAGGCTCTCCATCGGGATAAACCCGTCCGTCACCTACTCCGACTGACACGAGTGAGTTTGTAGGGTTGCTTCGTTGGCGTTGCTGCTCCGGGGGACGAGATGGAGGTTTACCATGTCTTATGCTCCAAATATGCGTAATTTGTCATGTCCAAGAGTGTATAATTTTCCACGGGACAAGTTAAAAAATTCATACATTTGCCATGTGGACATTACAAAGATATATACAATTTGCCATGCTTGGAAAACAAGATCCATGTGACCAAATACGGGTTTGCCATGTTATTAATTTTTCCTAAACTTGTCATGTGACTAGTAAAAAAATCATAATATGTACAGTTGCCACGATCTAGATCAAAATTTTGTCTAAGCTTGCTATGTGACCAGTAAAATATTGTTCTAAATTTGTCACACATTAGAAGGAAAAATTTTCTACCAAATTTCCATAATATGTATAATTTTGCAATGATCTATGTATAGGTGTCACAGCGTATATACACTAGTAGAAAAATGGGCAAATCTGAGACACATTAGTGCCGGTTTGATTTTGAGCCGGCACTAATGTGTCCATTAGTGCCGGTTCCAACGGCTAGGCGGGCGGACATCATTAGTACCGGTTCGTGGGCAACAATTAGTACCGGTTCGTGCCACGAACCGGTACTAATGATGTTGTGTCAGGCTGTGGGCCCCACGAACACCTTTAGTACCGGTTCATGGCATGAACCAGTACTAGAGTTTCTTATTAAGCTGATTTTTAGTCCCACCTCGCTAGGAGAGAGGCAGTAGGAGCGGTTTATAAGCCGTGAGTGCAGAGACGATGAAGGAGAGACGCAATGCTCACCTGCAGGTTGCTTAGCTTCAAGCTTTTCGGAATAGAATAGATTGCACGGAGCTGTGTGCAGTGTAGTCTACCCTATTCCGAAAGGCTTGAAGCTAATTAACGAGCATTGCGCCTTTTTTTATTTTTAATAACTTATTAGAATTCCGGACTTCTTGTGTTACGGCAAAAACTGGATGCACTTCGTGTACAAACTGGACAATCTCTTTCGAAGTATCAGGGCCGGTTTCGGACGGAAACTCATCTGTTACACCGGCACTTAATTTTTTAAACTTATTACAACTTCAGACTTTTTTGCGTCCAGTACGCACCATTCTAGGCCACGTCATCAATTTTCACCCCTTTCTGACATCATTTGCTCCCCTAGCACGAACCGGTACTAAAGAGGTTGTGGCAGGGCTATTTTTAGTCCCACCTCGCTCCCCTAGCAAGATTTTGACCACCTTAAATATGATACTTCTCAAACTATCACAAGCATTTGGTCTTCATTGAACTCTGTGTGTAGGATCTGTGGCTGCAATAGGAGTCTTCGCCGGTTCTTAAATCGGTTTGACAATTTAGATTCTATACAAAAAGATCATTGATGATCAATGTATTTTTTATGTACTTCTCTGTAGCAGTAGCACGTTTTGGCTGAAAGGCGGTACTGATCAATGTATACAAGAAGAAGAAGAAGAAGCAGAAGAAGAAGAAGAGGAAGAAGAGGAAGAAGAAGAAGAGGAAGAAGAGGAAGAGGAAGAGGCAGAAGAAGAGAAGAAGAAGAAGAAGAAGAAGAAGAAGAAGAAGAAGAAGAAGAAGAAGAAGAAGAAGAAGAAGAAGAGGAAGAGGAAGAAGAAGAGAAG
>NC_041389.1:469493238-469494052 GCF_002162155.2 Triticum dicoccoides | reverse complement strand
TACAACAAAAAAACTACTCAGAAATAGATAGAAGAAAAAAATAAAGCAGAAAAGAAAAAACTATATAAAAAATTACTCAAAAATAAATAGAAGAAAATAAATAATGCAGGAAAAATATTCACAAAGAAACTAAATACAGCAAAAAAAACTACTCAGAAATATATAGAAGAAAAAAATAAAGCAGAAAAGAAAAAACTATATAAAAAATTACTCAAAAATAAATAGAAGAAAATAAATAATGCAGGAAAAAAATTATATAAAAAAATATTGGGGCGCTGCCCGGTGGGCCTGCCAGACCTAGGGTGTGCAAATACAGGCCCAGAAGGGCCAGCAGGCTCACAGGGCAGCGCTCCCTAGTTAGGCCCAGAAGCCTGCTATATAGAGGGGTTCGAAAGGGCAGTCGCGGCTGGGTTTATAAACCAGTGCGGCTGCCCTTCGCTCGGCGAGGTGGGACTAAAAGTAGCGCACTGCGGGTAGCAGCGCACGACCAGTTGTACCGGTTGGTGGCTCCAACCGATACTAATGTGTTTCCCTTTAGTACCGGTTGGAGCCACCAACCAGTACTAAAGGCCCCTCCTATATATATGTCACTTACGAAAATTTAGTTATCCTCGACTTCGTTCCACTTTTCTCTCGCGCGACATCTCGATCTCCGACGCCGACGCCGCCACGCCGTTGTGCCGTCGCCCCCGCCGCATGTCGTCGCCGTCCCCGCCGCCCTCGCCGCCCCCGCCGCCCATCATTGTCGTCCCCGTCGTCGCCGCGCGCCCCCGCCGCCCGTCGTCGTCGCCGCCCCCATTGCCTGACCGTCTCG
>NC_041389.1:469456167-469492378 GCF_002162155.2 Triticum dicoccoides | reverse complement strand
AACTAGTTTATTTTTTAGTAAATGTTTAGTTGAACTAGTTGAATTAATAGAACTAATTTATTTTGAGTAAATGCTTAGTTGAACTAGTTGAATTAATACAACTAGTTTATTTTTATTAATTTCTTAGTTGAACTAATTGAATTAATATAACTAGTTTATTTTTAGTAAATTTTTAGTTGAACTAGTTGAATTAATATAAGTAGTTTATTTTTATTAAATGTTTAGTTGAACTAATTGAATTAATATAACTAGTTTATTTTTAGTAAATGCTTAGTTGAACTAATATAAATAGTTTATTTTTAGTAAATGATTAGTTGAATTAATATAACTAGTTTATTTTTAGTAAGTGTTTAATGTTTCGCCTAATATGAATATAAGAAATGTCGTCTGACGACGGAAATTTTTTCATTATGTGCGAATACTGTGAAGACCAGCGCGGCCAGTGTGACAGAAATTTCCTTGTTGATGATAGGCGATTCAGCATCAAGCTGGATGAGACCTTCGAATTCGATGCAGTAAGTCACAACGACAAGTCTGTTTTCGTAATTAAGCATGACTTATATATGCTTCATTTGCCTGACTTATAATTTTTAATTTTCACTATTCTATTAGCGCATCCCCTGTCATGCAAGAATTTTTGTCTTGGATAAGATAGGTTTCAAGGATATGGAAACTATGGAGGTAAAGAGATTTTACCTGAAAATTGAGCATGGTTATACTTTCAACGTCAAAGTATACAATGCACACACGTACACCTATTTTGAATGCAAAACTTGGCAAGCACTAAGCAAGGCTTATGCATTTGAGCCTGGTATGGTTATCACCTTTGATATTCGTTCGGAAGATGATATTGAAGGTAATAGAGACATATGGGTCGATGTGCAGACGCCTCCAATTCTACCATTATGTGAGTTCTTCTCAATTATATTTTTGTCTTTGATATTGCTTATTCAAAAATAATTGACAACTAATTTCTATTGACAGCTTATCTCCATTCAAGCAAACATGTCCGGCGCTTGGTAGACAGGACCTACTACTATCCCGGAGCTGAACTAAACTGCGAGGAGATAAGTCATTATGTTTCATGGCTTGAGGATCTTCATACTGTCAAGACAAATTTTCTTCCTGCACTTAAAAATGTTATGACTCAAAACGTGCGATCAATAGTGATGGTATTGAACTACGGTTACATCTATTTAGGAGTGATGGTAAGATTTTTACTATTTGTCCTCAGTGCATCTTTTGCATATATAATTTTTTTGCTAAACTTTCATTGCTAAGTATATTAATTAAGTACTATATGATGTTCTTCAACAGGGACTCCTGATGACAGTTGTGCCTCAGGGGATCGAGACTAAAGGTCGCATGTCAATTGTTAGCTTACGGCCAAGATATCCTGCATTGCACATGAATGCTTTCAGGATTTCTAGAAGCGATGAATGCTTAATAGTGAAAGATTGGAGGAAAATTGTTAACGATCGCAGAGAAGTACTAGGGGCAGCAATGAGAAGCGCAACCCACGATTAGGAGACAGGTTCATCTGCATGCTCCAGTATGATGAATCGGGAGAGCTATACATGTTCTATGCTATTTTACCAGACAGAGAGTAGCTAGCAGGAGTGATTTAGCTAGTTCATGCTGCTCTTAGTACTTGTCCTTTCATGTCCGTGTTCTTCGTTCTGAACTTAATCTCAAAGAGTGATTTGCTTTTGTGGTGTTATATATGAACGTTTATAATATCATGACAATCATGTTGAACTCGATGATATTTTTGCTTCTGGTACAAGTGAATGTTTCTTCTTTAAGCTACTGTTGGTGGTGATTAGATAGCGGTAATGACTATGATGATTAAATAGTGATAATAACGACTACGATGATTTTTAGCTAGCTAGCTACAGTATGTTGATGATATGATGCAAGAGTTTTTATATTAATATGATGATGATGATGATGAGTTATTATATCATTTAATGAAAAAAACCACAGATTAGTTTCAGCTGGATGGATCCTACCTAAGTGATCAACTATATATATGCCATATCCATATATATTATACATGATCACCTAATTAGGTGATCAAGTATAATATCGATATGGCATATACTTGATCACTTAACTAGCTAGCTAGATCCTCCAGTCGAAACTAATCCGCGGTACTTTCACCTAATGATTTAATAAACCATTATAATGTAAAACAATCACTAAATTAAATTGAAAACACAAAACTAAATCAATTTTTTTTTAAAAACACGCAAACATTTAGTATCGGTTGGTGTTACCAACCGGTACTAAAGCCCTACGCGCACCCGGGCCTGGCTCATGCCACGTGTTTGCACTTTAGCGCCGGTTCGTGACGAACCGATACTAAAGGGGGGACCTTTAGTCCCCACTCTTTAGTGCCGATTGGCGAACCGACACTAAAGGCCGTCACGACCGGCACTAAAGGCCGGTTCTGCACTAGTGATACAAGTACTTGATATGACAAAAACAATTTTGTCTTGAGATTATTTTTTAGAAAAACTGCCAACATCATTTTTATATGGAATTGACATGTGCAAAGCCTAGTGATTCTCCATCTACATGAAACAAATGAAACAAAAAGACAACCAAAATACATATGAACATAATTTGCTATGTGTTTAATGTATAATTTTTAGTGAATTATGTAACAAAAAATATCTATTTTTCCATGTGATAAGTTAAACTTCTTTCCAACAAATTAACATGAGATGATTACAAAATTTCCTAAAAACTTGCCATGTTTTCTTTAATATATTAAACATTTTCCATCAAAGTTTCCATGGACCATGTAAAAACTAGAACTATTCATAATTTCTCGTACAATACCATGACCATTTATCATAAGTACGTTTTTCTTTCTATATCACCATGGCAAATTAGTTTTTCTAGCATGGGAAATTTATCTAGTATAGTATGGCAATTTTATTTAATGCAACATGCAATTGTAAATTTAGATATAGGTGGATTTTTTTACTCTGTCATAATAGCTTCTCTCTATTTTATATTTTTATCCATATATATGTAATCTTGAACATGGGAAAATTTTATGTTATATATATAGGAGGAATTTAATCACAATCATGGCAAAGTTACTTTTTTGTCATTTCTGCCCCAATATCCATGTTATGTATTTTTAAACTTTTTCACGATTGTTTTTGACATGGCAATTTTATGGGCATGAATTTTTTTACGCTTTTTCTCCTGTAAATTTGTTGTAGATAACTATTTATGTACGTAATTCATATAGATAAATTGTAGATAATTATAATGTTTTGTTCTCATTGGATAGTTGGGCCTTTTCCCATCTAACTGATGGCATTTTACTATTATTAGAGAACAACAATTTTTATTAAGAGCAAGAATATTTATTTTTAATGGCATGTCAATTTTATTAAGAAAATATATGGCTTACAAATTTTATTACTAACAGCCCGAAATTTTTATTTCTAATGACATAGTAATTTTATTATTCCGAACATAGCAATTTTCTTTGTTTTCACAAGATTGCAGTTTGTGCATCATTATCATTGAAGAAAAAACTTGTTGTCATGGGAACTTTATGCTTGTTAAAATGGCAATTCAAATTATACAACCACAACAACTTAAAATACATTGTCTTTTTTAAATGTTTTTTCAGTGTATCATGGCAAAATTTATTATTTAGACCATGGTAATTTAGTTAAATGATACGGCAGTTTTCTCATTTCAATCATGGAAATTTGTGTGTGTGTGATTTGATGTTAATACTCAGAAAATATACAATTTGGCCACTTGACTAAGAGCATGGCAATTTTATTTTTTATGGCACGACAATTTATATAAAATGTTAAACTATTATATTTCAGAATGGCAATTTAATATGACATTACCATGGAAAATTTTAGACATATCCGATGGCAATTTGTGTAGGGGAAATATGTGTTCTACTTTATTTGTCCTTTTTGTTGATTTTTGTTTTGCATACTACCATGGCAATTAATTTTTTTAGTACATGCTTTTTTGTAGACAATTCAAATTCATG
This sequence comes from Triticum dicoccoides, assembly GCF_002162155.2. Classification (NCBI taxonomy): domain Eukaryota; kingdom Viridiplantae; phylum Streptophyta; class Magnoliopsida; order Poales; family Poaceae; genus Triticum; species Triticum dicoccoides. The sequence continues at coordinate 469,488,336 of NC_041389.1, read as the reverse complement.
ATATAAATCCCATTGCAAATCTATTTTGGGTTTCTCCGCCACGTGTTTTCGGAAAGTTTTTTCATTTGGACTGCTTTTTTGGGCATAAAGAATGACACACCCCGGGGGGGCATCAAATGGCCTGTCGAGCCAATATTGGGGTTTCGCTCGGTGGCCGTTCTACCAAAGATGGGGCTCTATTAGGATTTGTTTGAGTTTCTGTTGTTATGAACTATTTACGTTTTTAAGGCTATTTATTTGGCTAGCCTCTGACTAGTGGTTTATAAGACTATGTTAATTTTGGATCATTACGATGTAATGGAATGATGCATTTTTGTTTGATATTACATAGGTACCGTGTATGTTAGTGAATCGATCTAGGGGTCGGCACGGTAAGCACGGAGACCTAAATCTTAACAGGTTTGTCGTTAGAGACAGAGGATACTAAAGTGCAGTTATATTTAAGACAACATACATGGATGAGTGACATGATTATTGGGTAGTTGCACATACATGGAGCGACCCACACCACCATGTAGAGTGAAGGTCATTAGCACATCATTACAATCATCGCCTGTGAAACAAATTTGATGTTCTTTATTCGGGATGTCGACGCCGATTTTCAGGTCCTCTGTTGTCTTAAGGAAAGCCCTGATTTTCAGTTATGCCAAATTTTGTAATATGGAGGTTCTGCAGGAAAACATTTCTTGCAAAGCAAGGGTAACCTCACACAAGTCAAAGGAAGTAATTGATTATTGTTATAGAGTTCATAAGTTATTGTTTTCACAGCATGCATGGTATTCTTTTACAGACATTATGGTATTTAGGAATTATGGTTGAGATAATCATATAGACGAGTAATTTTGAAATTTAGCAAGCAGTCTCTTCAAATATTTGAAAATGATAAACTAGTAGATATTAATAGGTAATTCCCATGAATAACAAGTTTATGTTCCAAAAGTTAAGCTTTGGCGCGTCATTTGTGTCAAAAGTAAATTGGAGTTAACAAATAAGCAAGAATATTGTACGGTTAAGTAAGTAACAAATTACGCAACTATTGATTAAGAAATGAATAATTAGTTCAAGCTTACTTTCATGTGTTTGCAGGATTCTCGAAAGAAGAGGTTGACGGTGTTGTATTTCACAACATTCTCATGGCTGCACAAACCTCTGTAGTTGTAACATATTGGGCAATAGGAATAGAAACAGTAGCAAGTAAGCATTTGTCCATGTGTTTGAAAACTAATAAGCGAGATACATGAAAATTTGCCTCAATTTCATCACCTTCATTTCGGTTTTTTAGACTATCAAAAGTGCGTACGTCAAAAAATCAATAATGAGACGCAATAGGTTTCCTTGGTGGCAATGGTTGCAGAATGGAGTTGCTACGACTGGGGGGCAAAAACGTCCAAGAGATGTGAGAAGAGATCGGTTCTGGAGAATGCAACTGGGAAGGAAGGTGCTAGGCGTAAAAGAGCAGGAAGCAAGATGTTCATGCGTCTGTGGGTGAACCGGAATTCCCCATACATAAGTAAATGCCTTGAACTCGATCCAAACATGTGCGCAGTGCGACAGTGGAAAATATGATATTACGACTTTAAGTACGAAAGGACCAAACTAACTAACACATTGCTGACATTGTAAGTTTGAGAAAGCAAAACTTAGATGTGTGCATAGAGCGTGTGCAGACTAGTTTTATTTTTCAGGCAAACATATACAATAAATATATATTTGGTGGTATTGATTATCAAAACTATTTTTGTTGCACAAATGGAAGAAAAACTGACTGTTTGTTGTTTGACTTAATTTATGAGACATTACTGTACACATAAAAATGAATGTTTTTTTCAGCAAAAGAGAGGTCTTCCTCTCTGATTTCATTTAAACAAACCATCTGATCTCTGACAAGCAATACACCTCAGACTTCTAACTTTATGTATTGTTTTACGGTAATTAAGTGATAGGAGTAGTAACTAAGAATCTATATTCATGTGGTTAGTATATAGTAAATCTGTAAGACAAATTGACATTTGTAGGACGTAGTAGGTTTTGGGTTTGCCGCTCTAATGGGCATAAACTAATTTTTTCGCAAAGAACTTAATGCTTTATACCTAGTATACATGTATGCTTTGACAAAATACAAGGGGTGCTTGTAAGATCGATTGTGTAACATGATTTGTGGTATTATTGATTTTTGTCATAATTACTATTTCACAAATCAAAAAAATAAAATAAGTTTGTTGTCTGAAAATATGTATGATTAGTAAGTGTTAACAACAAATGATTGTTTCACATACGGAGGTTGTCCCATACTCCAAGAGCCAGCGCGGGAGGAAATTTCAACTTTTTCCTCCTGGCGTCCTATTGGGGTTTTTAAGTTGCTCATCCACACATGCACCACTGGAAGGGACAAGTATCCTCTGACGTGCGTCAGTTCTGATGTTGGTCGCTGAAATGTGGACCCGAGGCACTGGCTGGCCCACATGTCAGTGACGAATGTCAGAACTGACGCACGTCAAAGGAGCCGCAACTTTTGACCAAGTCCGGTTGCATGTTTGTCTCCACTGCAACTGCAATGCTACCGGCGATGTCTGAAGCCTCTATTTTATACACCCTTTTGAGGCTCATTCGTTTCATATTATGTCCATTATGCATGATTTCCAGTTTATATTCCTTTCATTGTGAGCATCACGTACTTTGTAGATTTTGTTTTGTTTTGTTACGTCTTTAGGTGCTTTGGAGACCATGCACATAGCACAATGAAAAGGCTAAGGTTGGGATCAATACGGAGGACTCCCAAGCACCATACTTGGGTATTTTGGAGTATCAAATATGGCATTTTTTTAAAGTGCCCAAATTGAATATCCAATACCGCATGTGCATCAACGTCATACATACGAATCGAACGAGCCTAAGAACATCAAAATCGGAGTTTGTATGAGAAATGGTGGCCAAAATACTAAAGGGGTCCAGCGAGAACGTCAAAATCGGAGTTTTGTTCTTCTTTCTCGTTGACGTGTTCCGGCATCCCCGTGACATAGTCACCTGTGTCTGGCCAAACGATGATGGATGTCGTCACACCGAGAGGGCCCTAAGAATATCTCTCCATCGTCGGAGGAGCAAATCCCACTCTCGAGTTGTCCGGTCACTTGTCAAACTTTCCGGTGTGCCTGAAAGTTGTCGTTATGATCACCTTGTTACATATGACGTTTGAGCAACCCCAAAGCCCACCGTCTGGTAGGAAGTGACCGAGACATCTCATGGTCTGAGGAACTAAAACACATGCAAACACTCCGTGTTATAACAGATGATTTCAGATGATATAATCACATAGTATAACAGACAAGTATTGGCTCGATTCAATATGATCGTTTTTCCAACGTCATACCCTCAATGTTGTTTTAGGACTATCGTTATATTTAACGATATCCTAAGATCTGGAAAACGTGATCACCATCAACACTTGAGCCAGTCTTAGAGGTGAGAACGGGAACCTATTTTATTCCGTTTATCATTCCACACGTGCATATGGGTTTTCCACGGAATCACGTATTCCAGGATCATAACAGTTATAGCATGGAATATAAACACTTAACTATGAACAGAGAAATATAATAATACAAATATTATTGCCTTTAGGTCATATTTCCAACCAAAAAAAATCCTTGTAACCGTGAGCATCATCATCGTGAATACAATCAAGTAGGATATAGGCTTTTACCTCCACCGTGAGGGGCCGAACTTGGATAAAAACTTGCGTCTCTCGAATTCGACCAACCCCGTTCAAGCTACTACCTAGTTACGATGGCCACACGACTAAAACCACGATAGTTGACGCTCACCGTGGAGCCTGCGCAAGGTGGTATTGTGGTCTTGGAGGGAGCTCCTCCAGAGATCGAGAAGGTCATGTTTTGGCCGGATGAAGATGAGCCGGCGCAGGAGGATCCAAATCAACTCCAAGTTCATCATACGGGATTGAAACAATTTTTCGTGGCCATCCCGCGTACTGCCGCGAATGATCTGCCTAAACTGGTGTATTCGACAGCGAACGTGTCGTGCGCTGCGGTAGGATGATATCAACCCCAGCTTTGTTAATCGAGGGCTGAGACAATTCAGGTACTGCCGTCAACGCACTGCGTCTCACCTTGCGGAGATCTCAAGGATGTTGTGCTCGGCTGGTTTCGTACTACGGCCGATCATGTTGAAGGCAAACAAGGCAAGATACCACCAAGAGAAGGGATCAAGTCCCAACAAAAAGCAATCCGCCGCTGCTGTTTCTTTTGACGTTCCAGGTTTAAAATCACTGCCAATATAAGCCGCCGTAGCACAGTACCTGTGAAATAAAGGAGAAGATACGACCCGGAGGAAGTGGACGTGGATTCGTCAACCCAGTCACGATAAGTAGGAGAGTTGGACGACCCGGAGAAGGACTCGGACGTCGGACCCCGCCTCGAGTCGCCTCCTCCGGCCTCCGTCCCGACGGCCTGCCTCTGCGGCCAGGACCTCGCCTTCGAGTCGTCCGCGGCTTCAAGCCGCCGCCGCATCCGCCGGTCAGCCGGCTCCAACCGCCTCGCCGAGGCGTCTCCACTTCGAGCCGCCCCCGTGCGAGCTCGCCCCGGCGGCCTCGAGCCGCCCACTTTGGTTCGTCTCCGCTTGCCGCGCCTCTGCCACGGCCCAGCCTCGACCTCGCATCGCGCCGCCGCCTTCATCGCCACAGCCGCGCCAGGCCGACCTCGCCTCGGTTCACCTGGAGCCGCCGCTCTTCGCCGCCCTCGCCCTCAAATCGCCTCGCGCCGCCCCCGCCTCCGGCGTCGCGGCCTCGTTAAGCCGCTGCCTCTGCGCCGTCGTCTCTGCGGCCTGCGAATCGCTGCCGCGACTCCGCCTCAACGCCTGCGAGCCGCCGTCGCGCCTCGCCTTCGCTTCCAAGGCGCCTTCACCCCTCGCCGGCTTCACCTCGAGCCGCCGCCTCGCAGCCACGACCACGGCCTCGCCTCCGCCTCCGCCTTGAGCCCCCTGCCGCGCGGTGAGCCACCTCCGCCGTGTCCGTCGTCGAGCCGTCGCCGCCCCGGCCCGGCGCCACCTCCGAGCCGCCCGGCTTCGCGGCCGCCCCGGCCCGGCGCCGCCACCAGTTGAAAAAAAAAAGATCCATGTAGCCACAAATAAATCTCGTCGACTCAACTACTAGGAAGACAAGTATTTGGGAACGGAGGAAGTACTACCAACTCTCCTCCCCAGTCCCCATCACGGGGAAACCATTTTAATTTATTTGAAGCTCGAAGCCTGTTCGTGGGCGGAAGATAGGTCTACACGTAAACATGCATGCGATGAATATGTAGTAGTAATAAATATGGTCCAGAGAATGTATATTAAAGAAAATCTCAGAACAAATTCAATAACAATTCCAGTATATATGTATATATTATGACCACTGTATAAATTACAATAACAATATAGATAGAATCGAACATGCATGAACAAGTGAACCACCACTTGTTTACGCGTGACCACTTTCACGAACTACACTCGATATCTGCAGAGCTTCTTCCAGTACAGAGTCGATGTGGCATTATTCAATCTGACATATGACTTGGATGAACTAAGATTCACATGGTTCTTCTTCCGCACAAGGCTGCCTAGGCACGTGGATCATTCACCCCTTAGTAGACATGCCCTTGGCGACTGAAAGATGAAAAAGAATGGAACTTTTAGTATGCACGTCGGTATTTTCGCAGCCCATATCATGCAAAATTCTAGTACGACCTATGCATAAACATAGCATTTTTTTTAGCATGATCGATCGATCCACAGATAGAAGCTGATATGATAGTACCTAGGTTGACTCACCTGTCGCTTTACCACCAGTAGTACTACGCTCTTCAGCGGGTCTGATGCTCTTGCTCTTGTTCTGGCCAGGAGTGGTCGTCTTCGACAACCCTTTAGCTGTTACATCCATGCAAAAGGCGTCAAGAAAGTGCAGAAGAAAGCATTCAGAGACCAGAAACGTCAAGCAGAAAGGTGCAGATCTGATAAAAGGAAGCTATCACATCCATGCATGCACATATCCGTATGCTCGAGTACTGATCTGATGAGTGATGCTCACTGACCTGTAGGCGGCGCGTTTTGCCCAGCCGGCTGCGCAGTATACGCCGGGGCCGGAGACGGGACAGGAGGCCGTGCCGGCGGCCCTGGTTTGTTTGTCATCGCTGCAGCTGCATACATGTATGGTGAATACGTTAACACATCAGAAAATTGTTGTAGATTCTAGCTTGCTTCGACCATGGATGATGGATGAATCGGATATGCTGAGGCTGCCGGCTCACCTTTCGGCGGCATGGCGAGTCCTTGAGATGGAGGGCCTTCGTCTCTGGGGGGTTTCCGGCTAGCTGCAATATTGAGATGGCTGCTGAACGATTGGCAAATTGCCCATGGGCCACTGCATCCATGGAGTATTTATACATCCCGGTTGCATCATACACCGCCGCGTCCTGTCAGAGATATTTCGTTAGCTTTGCTCAGAAGGCTACGCGCCTTCCTGGGCAGTAGCAGATACGTACGTGGCAATTGCCTTCCGAATAAGAAGCATATATACGTGCCATTTTTTCTCAAAAAAATATATGTACATACGTGCCATTTGCCTTCCTGGACGGAAATGTGAGTGTAGGGAGTAAATGCAAGTAGAAGACAGCGCGTCACGCGAAAGGGCATCAAGGCTGAATCCACCGGAACCGTTGTACTGTAGAGCAGTACGACTGACGAACTTGACCCAATGGCAAAAGCGGTTTTGCGATCACCGGAAGCCACATCGCATGAGGTAGCGCAGGGCGGAACCGGGTGAGGTAGCGCAGGGCGGAACCGCGCGGAAATTTGGAGGGCTACGCCGGTGCGGGGGCATGCACCTGCCAAGCCTTACCCTGCCGTCCAATCCCCTCGCCGTTCATGACGTAGTTAGATACTGCATGAGGGCACAATAACTTTTAAGTTTGAATCTTTGAAACTTACGATTTACATCTGGAACTTGTGATTTTTTTCGCTCACTCTTACCAAGTTACATGGATAAAACTTTAACACATTTTTTTTGCCGGTCGTAGGCACAATAATCATGATGTTATCGGTCGCTCGTACTAAGTTTTCAGAGTTGAAATTTAACATTTATTATATTTTCAAAATTCGTCAAAATGTATTTAAAATGAATCTTATTTGAAAGCCGTTGTCACCGGAAACTCTAATATGATAACACAACTTAGTTTGGACTTTTTATTCATAAGATATAAAATGTTTAAAAATTGAAAGACAAAAAACAAAGCACGCATGGGGGACTTGGTGCCCTCGCAACTGCGTGACCCAAATCCGCTCCCCTACGCGTTCAAGAAACATAAACTAAGGGCACATATGAATGATTGATAAGGGCGTCTTCAATGCTGACTCGGAAATCAGACATCGTATCTGTCTGTAGACCGATGAGAGCAAGTATAATAGAGCTGAGTCAGCGGACTATAAGGAATAAACTAGTATATTTTTGCTTAGTTGGAGGAAGGAGAAGATGAGAGAGAAGGTAAGCGGGCTCTTCGTGAAGAGCCAGCTCTAGCACGTGCTCCTAGACGCTTTGTGAGAATGAAATGTGGGCCACATAATAAAAAAGTAGTACACTCTTTTGATCTACTATTGTACATGTTGACTATAAAATGACTTGTAGATGACATGGCACTGGCTTATAGCCAGCAGCTGACTATACTATTAATCATGCTCTGAGGATCAGTCCACGGACAGCGATGTAGGAGCTGCTCATTCAAAGTTGCCCGCATATATTTCAAACTGATTTTAAATAAACTAATAAACAAATTTTATCACACACCAAATATCATTAAAGTTAGAACGTAAATTATATAAAATAGATAATATTTCAACCATTTAAATAAAAACTAAGAAAAAGACCTACGAGCCTAACTTGTAGCGAACAATGACCTCGTACGCTTGGTTGCCCTGCCAGCACGGCCGCATCACCATCGTTGTTCATGTTGTCATCATCGTCGGTGTTGTCCCTCCTGCGGCGGAAGGGCGCATGGCCACCAGGACAGCCTTGTCAAGCCGTCGCCTAGCGCTCATGAAGGAGTCGGTCCACTTCCTCTTGCACGGCGCGGAGGCCGCCGTTGCCAATGCTGATGACGCCCGCGGTACCGTGGCGTTGGCCTTCCCCCTGTAGGCATTAGCGATGGTGTTGGTAAGTGACCATTCCTCACCAATCTTGACGAGTTTCCCATTGAGACGGCGCTGGCGGCGCGCAGCCGTCTCCGCGGTGGTGACAGACCTGTCGAGAGCCCAGGCTGCTGCCAGGTTCTGGTCGTTACGGACCCAGTCCACCGCCTCGTCCGACTTGACGAACGCGAAGCGGCAGGCCATGTTGTGCCGCTCCTGCCTCGGTATTCCCCCGTCAGCTGGACATGCCCTAACCCTTTTATTTTGCATATATTTTTGCATCACACGTAACAGTATTTTTCAGTGTCATGTCGATTATCTAATCGGGCTAGAAGCGGTACTCCGACCTCTCTCCAGAACTTGGGAGGAAACTAGAGGGGAAGATAGACTTCGACCTCTCTCCCCCGAGGCGGCGGCGCCGCGCCACCCCTGGGGAGTCCCTGTTCACACCGCCCTCATCCCTCCCCCCCATTGCCTCCCACTACCGCCGCCGTCGCTGAGGGCGTCGCGGGGCGAAGCCCCTGTGGTGAGGCGGCGGCGGCGCAGTCCTCGGCCGGCGGTAACGCGTGGGGGCAGCGGCGTCCATCTCCGTCCTCCTCCAACGGCAGTGCGCAGCGGGTTGGCAGTGGCCAGGAGATCTCCGGCAGCCGTTGGCGGATGAGATTTTGGCTGCGATGAGATCTGATCTGGGCCCGAGGGGTTTAGATCGAGATCCACTGCGGCTGCGCCTCGTCACGACAACGACAAGAGGAGATTCCCCCTGGGTAATCTTCGCGGCACGAGGACGTCCGGGTCTGTTGGCCCGGGCATGGTGGTGGTGGCTGTCTTCTCCACCGAAGGCGGTTGGCCAGACTGGTAGTGGTGGATCTTGGATCCCACTATTGGCACCGGCACCGAGTTGGGGAGACATAGTAGCCGGTGAAAACCGAACCAACTCCGGTCATGGCGGGCGATGGCGGCGTCTGCGTCGTTACCTTGATGAAGGCATCGTCAAGCAACTATCGTCAACCTGCTCGTGCCGCTCTGGGAGAAATTCTAAGATCATCGGATCGGACAATGGCGCCGTTGTGGTGTCGTGTTCCCTCTTGGGGCATCGTTTGTGGAGTGGCGCCAAATGGAAGAGGCGTGAGGTGGTGTGGCATGCCTTCTCTCGCGTCGACGACGGTGGGTCTCGGCGGCATGGAGCAGCGGGGTCTCGTCACTGGACATGGCGTGATGGCCTCGCGCAGGGCGGTGACGCTGTCTGGCGCCATGATGGCGTCGATAGCTGACCTGAGAAGGTCTTTGCGTCAATACCTGCTCTGAAGATGGTTAGGTGGATGACGGCGGCTGTAGCCTCGGTGAGTGCGCCGGACTGGTTTATGACCCATTCCCGGCATGTGGCTAGGATGGGGCATCCGGCATTAGATGTTAGGTTTTGGTGCGATGTTTGTTTGGCATTAGGTTCGGACATTCGGCACCCCTGCATCAAGGGGGTAGGAGTAGCGATAGGTGTCGCCTAGATGATGGCTTCAGCCTTACTGATGTAATGTTTTATAAGGTCTTTGAGAATAATTAATAAATTGGCTGCATGCATCGCCCAGATGCAGAGGCCGGGGTCATCCTTCTTTTTTAAGAAAAATGTTGTTTATCTAATACTCCCTCCGTTCGGAATTACTTGTCTCAAGAATGGATGTATCTAAAATTAAAATACGTCTAGATATATCTATTTTTGCGACAAGTAATTCCGAACGGAGGGAGTAGAATCCTGAGGGTATGTACACGGCTGCACGTAAAAACTTACGCAAGCACAGTGTATTTCTTTATTATTATCGTTTTTATCACCTCTGCCGATTGGTCTGAAAAACTGGAATGTTTTGTGATAAGTTGGCCGGAGCGTGAACGCCCTCCGCTAGAAGTTGGCCGGCGCCTCCTCACACAACGGGGCCGATGGTTGCCCGGCGGTCGGACAGGAGAGGTGATCCATGCCTCCATCCAAGGAGAGGAGATGTAGGAGTCGGGCAGCTGCGGCACTTGGCTACAGCCTACAGGACGCCATGGCACAGCGCTGGGAGGAAGAAGTGAGGGGGCAGCGGGAGACGGAGAGGAGGTTGGGCGCCCGCCGGCGATGTGCCGGAGTGACTTACGGCGGCGAGGGCTCTAGGTGGACGCGGGTGCAGGTGTGAGCCGTCTGACAGCCCGAGGAGGAGATCGAGGACCGCTCAATGTTGTCGAGGAGTTATCCTAGAATGTTCAACGTTGTAGCGACTGCTAATCAACCTTGGGCGTTGTCTCTACTCGCGGGACCGACCTGAACATCCGGAGGACCAATGCAACTGTAGCCGATGACGCGTAGAGCTGGTACGTGTTTCTTCGCAGTAGTTTATTAATTTCACAACAATTTAATTACACGAATTTGAAGTACTACGCCAAGTACAAAGAAGCCATTGGTTTGTTCGTGGGCTGAAGCTGTGAATGAATAGAATACTGTATATATAGATAGAAACAATCAATAAACAATCCCAATATTATGATCGCCGTACAAATTCACCAACATAACTACTGTATATATAGATATAAACGAAGAACATGCATGAACGAAACGTAAAATATTCCCACATATGATCCGCCGCACAACATGTTAAAGTGAACTTTTTCATGCATAGTTCATGATGAGTTGGCATAGTTGCATGTTGAGAGAATTAAATTTAATGAAGCATGCATGATGGCATGATGAGTTGACATAGTTACAGGTCTAAAAATTTAAGTTTGTGAGGATCAACTATACTAGATACAAAATTTTCGGGGAAGTATCCTTGTGGGGCCACGAGCCCGACCTCGAGTATCCGGGGGACCAATGGAACGTCTCATTTTTCTCAATTTTCATGAACTCTCGCCGATGATGCATCAAGCTTCATAGTATGTGCTTGTTGGCAGTACTTAATTTCGACACCAATTTGTATGATTTAAATTTGAAGTACGCCAGGTACAAAGAAGAATCATGGGCTGAAGGTAGCTTCCCACGTAAACATGCATGTGATGAACAGCAGTACTAAATAATATCCCATGATGTAAAATGTGCTATGTATATATACTACCTAGTTTTCCCCAGCTACAAGTATTTCGGTACAGAGATAGTATTAAATATCTATTAGAACGAATTCAATATACAACTCCAGTATATATGATCCACGGTACAAATTCACCAACATAACTATGGTATACACATATATAAACGAAGAACATGCATGAACGAATGAAACACTACTGGTCTACACGACCACTTTCACAAGCTACACCTCCATATGTAGAGGTTTCTTGGACCACAGAATCATACTATTTGACAGATAACTAGAATAAACTGATATTTATTGACATGATTCTTCTTCCGCACGCAGACCATTCACCACCTAGATAAGCCCTTGGCTGAATAGTCAAATAACAAAAAGAAATTAGGATCAAATCATGCAAAACACTAGTACTCCCTCCGTTCCAAATTGGTTAACGTGAATTTGTCTAAATACGGATGTATCTATACTTATTTAGTGTCTAGATACATCCATGTCTAGATATATATGGGTCAAGTAATTTGGAACGGAGGGAGTACGAATTACTACGAACAATACATAAACATGTTGCATCATCGACTCACCTTTTTGTCCAGCGGTTTTCCCACCACTACTTGCTTCATCGGCTTTGTACGGCGTTCTCGGTGCCTGAGAGTTGTTGCCGTTGCTCGACACAGAGGTCGTCGTCGACAACGATTTACCTGCTTTACGGAGCGCACGAATGCAAAAGGCGTCAAGAAAGTGAAAAAGAGCATCAGAGACCACAACCGTGGAATAAAAAGGTACTAGTACCAGAAAGACGCGCGAATCTGATAAAGGGCGAGCTATCCATGCATGCATGCACGTATCACGTATGCTCAAGTGATGATCGGACAAGTGAAACTCACTAACCTGCACTAGGCGACGGCGCCTTTTGGCCAGCCTCCGGCGGAGCATATGGACGTCGATTATCATACTGGCCGTAAGACCCTGACATTTGAGGCATAGGCCTACTTGTCCCTGCACATATGCAAGCATGGAGAATATATTAGAACATCAGAGTTGATAATTAGCTTACTTCGATCGTGCATGTGCATGCAATGGACGAATTGTACGTGTTTCGATGCTGGTTCACGTACCCTTCGCCGCCATGCTCAGTCCTGGAGGCCTTCGTGTCTCCGTGTCCCCAGTTCAGCTAGCTAGCTTTGGAAGTGTTATGTTGCTGAATGCTTGGGTAGTTGTGGGCTACCCCATGGATGGTATATATACAGGACAGAGCGCAAAAACCTGGAAATTTCATCTGGTATATACACCGTGGTGTTTGTTTTTCTTAGGATTATACATGGTGTACGTGTATTACTGCTGTACAGAGCCAATGTTCATTAGGCCTTGACCCAGCGCCTTTTCCCTGGATCTCCCGCGTATCAAGAAGATACGTCCGGCTGGTACGCTTGCGGTTGAGATGCGGACGTGGTATTTATTTGAAAAAATGAACTTCGATTCTAATGGTGTTATTGCCTGGGATGTGCGCCCTTGAACAAAAGTCATCACAACATGACAAAACATCCCAACCCATCGGAACTTTTCCCATTAACCTCCTCGAACTTGAATTAGTGTTTCTGATCAGCTTGTAGATAGATCGTTGCTCTACCATGGAAAAACATCTTATGAGATGTAATCGAGATTAAACTGAAATCCCAGGTCTCATCATGTGTAATTTCCGTCACCTTTCCATGCAAATCGAAGCACACCGACACACCCGGGCGTCCAAGCCCCAATTAAGATTGAAGTTCAATTTCTACATGAATTCCCGGAAGAGGTCATTACAGTTTGCTCTCCGAGTTGTTTGCGTGTGGAATCCAGGCAGTGCATATATATGTTGCTTACTCGCGTATCAGTTAGCACGACCAATCGATCCAAGCCGACGTTAATTTGTAGTATTATGTCTGGAGAAGAGGAGGAGGAGGGCCAGCAGGTACAACCATGCTTTACTTAATCAAGTGTCCCAACCGTGGAAAAAACTGGTATGGAACAGGTGGTCAGTACCTTAGATGGGAAGATGGTTGTGTATTTCTGGGAACGTGTACTTCTACTTCCGATGTACCACCTGGCTATTCGGCGTTAACAGCTGCATCACACGCGTCTGCGTGTACTTTTTTCTCCCGAAAAACTTACAATCTATTTATCAACTATCAAGATAGTATAAAAAACATCAAAAGTAATTATTCAAAAAATGATTTTTTTACATCCAGATTCGTAGACCACCTATGAACGATTACCAGCACTGTAGCGAGCCGAAGTGTGCCACCGTCATCACCCCTCCATCATCGGAGCCGGACAAACCTTATTATAGTAAACAGACCGAAAGCACAATACATATAGCAATAGAGAAATATAAAAGAACGAAGCGGTGTAGATGCATGTTTGGTGGAAGCGATGAAGAGCCTATGGGTTTTTGTGTGTGTGTGTGTGTGTATGAATAAAACACTTTCATTACTTAAATGGAGACATCGCAGTCAATTTGCTATTTTATGTTGCCTACTACTCCCTCCGTTTCAAAATAGATGACTCAACTTTGTACTCTCTCCGTCTCAAAATAACTGTCTTGAGCTTAGTACAAATTTCTACTAAAACTAGTATAAAGTTGAGACACTTATTTTAGGACATAGGGAGTACTAACTTTAGTATAAAGTTGGGTCATCAATTTTGGAACGGAGGCAGTAGCTAGTAGATGCCCGACTTCACTCACCATTGCTGCCACCGGTGACCTTGTTAGAATTAGTTGTTGTATAGGGATAGAATTCTCTTTGAATTGTAAACCTATTCTATCTCTTCTTCCGTTTCAACCTCTCCCGAATCTTCTCCTATAACCGATCGATCATGTATCGATCCAATCTTGTAAGCCACGGCATATGTCTACATAATACAATGCGGCTCGAGCAAAGGGTTCTACGCTTCCCATCATATTTGACATGGTAACAGAGCCTCTTCCTCAACAAGAACGCATCTAGCTACCTTCCTCCATCGAGAGCATGTCTACCACCTCCGCCGCCATGTCGCCCGACACCATGGGTGCGCTTTCCACCACCTCCTCCTCCAACTTTGCCTCATCATCCACCACCACCACCACATCCCTCGGACCACCACCACAAGAGAAGCTGACGAGGGGGAACTTCCTTCTCTGGAAGGCCGTCGTGCTGCCGCAGATCAAAGGAGCACAGATGGAGCATCACCTCGATGAGAAGAGCCCGGCACCGCCGCCTACCCTCACCATTACCAAGGACGGCAAAGAAGAGCAGATCACCAACTTTACAAGGACCCTCTGGTATGCACAACAACAGCAACTTCAAGGATATATGATGTGCTCTCTTTCCCGCGATATTCTTGCACAGGTCGCCACGTTACAGACGCCGGCCGAATTTTGGCGTGCAATTCACGCCATGTTTGCTGCTCAGAGTCAAGCTCAATCCATTAACACCCACATCGAGCTGACCAATCTTCAGAAAGGTAATATGACCATGGCCGAGTATCTTGGCAAAATTAAAAGGCTCACAGATGAAGTTGCATGCACTGCCGCCGCGCTCTCCGATCCGGAGATCGTCTCCAAAATTCTTGCCGGACTGGACATGGAGTACAACCCTGTCGTCTCGGCGTTCGCTGCTCGGGTGGAACCGATCACGGTTCAGGAGCTCTACAGCCAGCTCCTGAGCTTTGATGCCCGCCTCAGCCTCCTTCACGGCACCAACCTTCGCCAATCTTCTGCCAACGCTGTCTCTCGTGGTCGTGGCCGTGGGCGCGGTCACCAGGGGCAGTCCCGCACTGGTGGGCGTGGGCGTGGCAACTCTCAGGGAGATGGCAGCTACAACAGCTCTGGCGGCGGCGGCTACAACAGCTCCGACAACTACACCAACAAACCAGCAGGTGGCGGCTTCAACAACAACTCCGGCCGCCGCCCCTCTTCCTCCCGGGGACGCCCTCGGTGCCAACTCTACAAAAAGGCAGGCCATGAAGTTATGGACTGCTGGCACCAGTATGATGAAGACTTTGTCCCCGATTCACGTCTTGTTGCTGCAGCTATGCGCGAGCAAGGGGGTGATGGTGTGTGGTACGTTGACTCTGGTGCAACCGACCACGTTACTGGTGAACTAGAGCAACTCGCTCTTCGGGAGAAATACCTTGGCAATGATCAGATTCATACTGCAAGTGGTGGAGGTATGGATATTCGACACATCGGTCAAGCTTTTATTAATTTTCCTACCCTTAAACGTGATCTTGTTCTAAACGATGTCCTTCATGTTCCTCAAGCTAATAAAAACCTTGCATCTATGTCTCGTTTATCCACCGATAATAATGTCTTCTTTGAAACTCACCCTCGTTACTTTTTTATAAAGGATCGGGCAACGAGGGAACTACTTCATCACGGTAGATGCATTGGAGGGCTCTACCCCGTCTCATCCGGAGTTTTCAACCACAAGCGTCGTCATGCTTTATCTGCCATCAAGCCCTCTTTGGCATGGTGGCATCAAAGATTAGGACACCCATCATCAATCACAGTCAAACAAGTAGTTAATAAAGGCAATTTGCCCTTGTCATCTAGTCAATCTAGTGAGTCCATTTGTGAAGCTTGTCAGTGTGCTAAGAGTCATCAACTCCCTTATCCTAGGTCAAACAGTGTATCTCATGCTCCTTTAGAGCTTATTTCAGCGATGTATGGGGTTATGCTAGAGATTCTTTTGGAAGGAAAAAAAATATTATGTCAGTTTCATCGATGATTTTAGCAAGTTTACTTGGATTTACTTGTTAAAGCACAAATCTGAAGTTTTTTCTGTGTTTCAAGAATTCCAAAAGATTGTTGAAAGGCATTTTAACAGGAAAATTTTGGCAGTCCAAAGTGACTGGGGAGGGGAGTATGAAAAGCTCAACTCTTTCTTCCGTAGCATAGGCATTGAACATCATGTCTCTTGCCCTCATGCTCATCAGCAAAATGGCTCTACTAAGAGAAAACATCGCCACATTGTTGAAGTTGGCCTGTCCCTACTTGCACATGCCTCCATGCCTCTCAAATATTGGGATGAAGCATTCATTGCAGCCACCTATCTTATCAATCATCTTCCTAGTAAGGTCATTGGTAATTCTACTCCATTAGAGCGATTATATCATCAAACACCTGATTACAATTCCCTTAACATTTTTGGGTGTGCTTGCTACCCAAATTTACGTCCATATAATCGCCACAAGCTTGAGTTTTGATCCACCCAATGTGTTTTTCTTGGCTATAGTAATCTTCACAAAGGGTACAAATGCTTAGAGATTGCAACTGGCCGTATCTATATCTCTAGAGCAGCTGTCTTCAATGAAACTCTTTTTCTGTTCGCCAAACTTCACCCAAATGCTGGAGCTCTCCTACGTGCTGAAATAGCACTTCTTCCAGATCACGGGGGAGAGTTATATAAGGCTGATCCTGTGAAGAATTCCATAGAAAATTCGGATTCTAGTGATATTTGTGCATATTCAGGTCATGATTTTATGTGTGCAAAAGGAGGCGCCGGATCCCGTGCATATTTGGGTGGCAACGGCGTTCAATCCAAGGCAGATCCTCGCGCCAGCCCTGCTGTCTCCCGTGCCGCGCGATCTGAGGACGATCGCGATTCTCTGCATGCAGCCAACCGCGTTCGGGCGACCGACATGCCCGACCGCGTGGAGCCCACCGTTTCAGCCGCGCTGGTGGCCGACAGCCCTCGCGCAGCAGAGCCTGCTGCTGAGTCCACCTCGTCAGGAGCGGACGGGGGCGAATCACCCCGCGCCACCAGCCCGTGGGCCGATCCAGGAGCCGACAGCGGGACGCCTGGCGCGTCTGGGTCGCGATCCTCCTCGGATTGGGAGCCAGATCAGGAACCTGCGGCTGTCTCGGCTGCAGCTGATCCCGCGGGATCTTCTGTGGTGCAACCAACAGCAACTGTTATGCCAGGATCCTCTGTGCAAAACTCACCAGCAACAGCTCCTCGTCGTCATACTCGATCTCAGTCAGGTATTATCAAGGCAAAGGAATATATACTGATGGCACCGTAAGGTATGATAGGGTCAAAAGAGCTTTCCTTAGTAGTTTTGGTGAACCAACTCATTTGCATGATGCACTTAATCATAAAGAATGGAACGAGGCTATGGATAGTGAATATAATGCACTCATGAAAACCAAAACTTGGCATTTAGTACCACCAAGGAAAGGAATAATGTTATAGATTGTAAATGGGTGTACAAGGTCAAGAGAAAATTTGATGGAAGTATAGATAGGTACAAGGCTAGATTAGTTGCTAAAGGATTTAAACAAAGGTTTGGTATTGATTATGAAGATACGTTTAGTCCTGTTGTTAAGGCAACTACTATTCGGCTTGTGTTGTCTATTGCCATTTCCAGAGGTTGGAGTCTATGACAGCTAGACGTTCAGGACACGTTTCTTCATGGTGTTCTTGAGGAAGAAGTGTTCATGCGGCAACCACCGGGATATGAGAATCAAAGCACACCACATTATGTCTGTAAGTTGAATAAAGCCTTATATGGTTTGAAACATGCCTCTAGAGCTTGGTACTCAAGATTGAGCATGCAGTTAAACAACTTGGGTTTACACCATCAAAAACAGATACCTCTTTGTTCTTTTACAATAAAGGCAATATCACCATATTTGTGCTTGTTTATGTTGATGATATAATTGTTGCTAGTTCAAGCTCAGATGCCACCACATGTTTGCTTAAGGATCTAAAACTAGAGTTTGCTCTTAAGGATCTAGGTGATCTTCACTATTTTCTTGGTATAGAGGTTAAACAGGTAAAGGGTGGCATACTTCTCACACAGGACAAATATACTACTGATATTCTCAGGAGAGTGGGATTGGAGCATTGTAAACCTGTGAGTACACCAATCTCAACCTCAGAAAAACTTACAGTTGAAAGTGGAGAAGTACTTGGACCAGTGGATGCAACAAATTACAGGAGTGTCATAGGTGCTTTACAATATTTGACTCTTACACGTCCTGATATTTCTTATTCCATGAACAAAGTATGTCAATATTTACATGCACCTAGAACTACCCATTGGACTGCAGTCAAGAGAATTTTGGGGTATCTTAAGTTTTCATAGGGACTTGGGCTTCATATTACCAAGTCTTCATCCATGCTTGTTACTGCATATTCTGATGCAGACTGGGCAGGTTGTGCTGATGACAGAAGGTCCACAGGTGGTTTTGCTGTGTTTATGGGAACAAACCTTGTATCATGGAGTGCAAGTAAATAGGCTACAGTTTCAAGGTCAAGCACTGAGGCTGGGTATAAAGCTTTGGCAAATGCAACAGATGAAGTAATGTGGATACAAACTTTACTTTATGAGTTATGGATTAAAGCTCCGCAAGCTGCTAGGTTATGGTGTGATAACATTAGTGCCACTTATCTTTCAGCTAATCATGTTTTCCATGCACGTACCAAACACATTGAAGTTGATTTTCACTTTGTGACAGAAAGAGTAGCTCGAAAGCTACTTGATATTCGGCTCATACCTACAGGAGACCAACTTGCTGATGGCTTCACAAAACCACTCACCATGAGAAGGTTAGATGAGTTCAAGTACAATCTCAACCTTGGCAAAGCTTCATGAGTTTAGATTGAGGGGGAGTGTTAGAATTAGTTGTTGTATAGGGATAGAATTCTCTTTGAATTGTAAACCTATTCTATCTCTTCTTCTGTTTCAACCTCTCCCGAATCTTCTCCTGTAACCAATCGATCATGTATAGATCCAATCTTGTAAGCCACGGCATATGTCTATATATACAATGCAGCCTGAGCAAAGGGTTCTAGGCTTCCCATCATATTTGACAGACCTGTCCAGAGACAGATCACTGACCATGCGCGTTGCATTAACACAGTCCATTTCCACAATGATACTCTCGGAACTCTGTTCGATAGCTAGGAAAACCCCTCCCATGAGGGTTGTAACTTCCGCTTCCAGACCACCTCTACATCCCTGAATAAAACGACATGAGGTGAAGATAATGGCACCTCTATGGTCACGCAGAATCATACCAGCTCTGTTGGGGAACGTAGCAGAAATACAAAATTTTCCTACGTGTCACCAAGATCTATCTATGGAGAAACTAGCAACGAGGGGAAGGAGAGTGCATCTACATACCCTTGTAGATCGCTAAGAGGAAGCGTTCAATAGAACGAGGTTGAAGGAGTCATACTCGTCGTGATCCAAATCACCGGAGATCCTAGTGCCGAATGGACGGCACCTCCGTTTTCAACACACGTACAGCCCGGTGACGTCTCCCATGCCTTGATCCAGCAAGGAGAGAGGGAGAGGTTGAGGAAGACTCCATCTAGCAGCATCACAACGGCGTGGTGGTGGTGGAGGAGCGTGGCAATCCTGCAGGGCTTCGCCAAGCACCGCGGGAGAGGAGTAAGAGAGGTAGGGCTGCGCCAATAGGGGGAGAAACTCATGTGTTGGGCAGCCCCCAGACCTCATGTATTTATAGGGAGAGGGGAGGGGGATGCTCCCCCTCTTGGGTTCCCTCCCCAAGGGGTGGCGGCAGCCCCCAGATCCCATCTGGGTGGCGGCCAGAGGGGGAGAGAGGGGAGGCGCACCTGGGGTGGGCCTTAGGGCCCATCTGCCCTAGGGTTTGCCCCCTCCCACTCTTCCCTGCGCCTTGGGCCCCTTGTGGGGGGCGCACCAGCCCACCTGGGGCTGGTCCCCTCCCACACTTGGCCCATGCAGCCCTCCGGGGTTGGTGGCCCCACTTGGTGGACCCCCGGGACCCTCCCGGTGGTCCCAGTACGTTACCGATTAAACCCGAAACTTTTCCGGTGACCAAAACAGGACTTCCCATATATAAATCTTTACCTCCGGACCATTCCAGAACTCCCCGTGACGTCCGAGATCTCATCCGGGACTCCGAACAACATTCGGTAACCACATACAAACTTCCTTTATAACCCTAGCATCATCGAACCTTAAGTGTGTAGACCCTACGGGTTTGGGAACCATGCAGACATGACCAAGACGTTCTCCGGTCAATAACCAATAGCGGGATCTGGATACCCATGTTGGCTCCCACATGTTCCACGATGATCTCATCGGATGAACCACGATGTCAAGGACTCAATCGATCCCGTATACAATTCCCTTTGTCTAGCGGTATTGTACTTGCCCGAGATTCGATCGTCGGTATGCCGATACCTTGTTCAATCTCGTTACCGGCAAGTCTCTTTACTCGTTCCATAACACATCATCCCGTGATCAACCCCTTGGTCACATTGTGCACATTATGATGATGTCCTACCGAGTGGGCCCAGAGATACCTCTCTGTTTACACGGAGTGACAAATCCCAGTCTCGATTCGTGCCAACCCAACAAACACTTTCGGAGATACCTGTAGTGCACCTTTATAGCCACCCAGTTACGTTGTGACGTTTGGTACACCCAAAGCATTCGTACGGTATCTGGGAGTTGCACAATCTCATGGTCTAAGGAAATGATACTTGACATTAGAAAAGCTTTAGCATACGAACTACGATCTTTGTGCTAGGCTTAGGATTGGGTCTTGTCCATCACATCATTCTCCTAATGATGTGATCCCGTTATCAACGACATCCAATGTCCATGGTCAGGAAACCGTAACCATCTATTGATCAACGAGCTAGTCAACTAGAAGCTTACTAGGGACATGGTGTTGTCTATGTATCCACACATGTATCTGAGTTTCCTTTCAATACAATTATAGCATGGACAATAAACGATTATCATGAACAAGGAAATATAATAATAATAACTAATTTATCATTACCTCTAGGGCATATTTCCAACAGTCTCCCACTTGCACTAGAGTCAATAATCTAGTTCACATCGCCATGTGATTAACACTGATAGGTCACATCGCCATGTCACCAACATCCAAAGAGTTTACTAGTGTCTTAAACTAGTTCACATCACCATGTGATTAAGTCCCAATGAGTTTTGGGGTTTGATCATGTTTTGCTTGTGAGAGAGGTTTTAGTCAATGGGTCTGCAACATTCAGATCCGTATGTACTTCACAAATCTCTAGGTCATAATGTAAATGCTGCTTCCACGCTCTACTTGAAGCTATTCCAAATGGTTGCTCCGCTATACGTATCCGTTTCGCTACTCAGAGTCATTCGGATAGGTGTTAAAGCTTGCATCGACGCAACTCTTTACGTCGAACTCTTTATCACCTCCATAATCGAGAAACATGTCCTTTATTTACTCCAAGGACAATTTTTGACCGTTGTCCAATGATCCATTCCTGAATCATTCTTGTACCCCTTGACTGACTCATGGCAAGGCACTGTTCCGGTGCGGTACACAGCATAGCATACTGTAGAGCCTACATCTAAAACATTCTGGACGACCTCCGTCCTTTCTCTCTTTTCTGCCGTGGTCGAGCTTTAAGTCTTAACTTCATACCTTACAACTCAGCCAATAACTCCTTCTTTGACTGATCCATCTTGAACAACTTCAAGATCATGTCAAGGTATGTGCTCATTTTTAAAGTACCATTAAGCATTTTGATCCATCCTCATAGATCTTGATGCTCAATGTTCAAGTAGCTTAATCCAGGTTTTCACTTGAAAAACACTTTTCAAATAACCCCATATGCATTCCAGAAATTCTACATCATTTTTGATCAACAATATGTCAACAACATATACTCATCAGAAATTCTATAGTACTCCCACTCACTTCTTTGGAAATACAAGTTTCTCACAAACTTAGTATAAATCCAAAATCTTTGATCATCTTATCAAAGTGCATATTCCAACTCCGAGATGCTTACTCCAGTCCATGGAAGGATCGCTGGAGCTAGCATACCTTTTAGCATCCTTAGGATCGACAAAACCCTTCTGATTGTATCACATACAACCTTTCCTTACTAAAACTGGTAAGGAAACTCGTTTTGACATCCATCTGCCAGATTTCATAAATGCAGCTAATGCTAACATGATTCCGACGGACTTAAGCATCGCTACGGATAAGAAAATCTCATCGTAGTCAACTCCTTGAACTTGTGAAAAAACTCTTCGCCACAAGTCGAGCTTCATAGACGGTGACATTACCGTCCATGTCCGTCTTCTTCTTAAAGATCCATTTATCTTTAATGGCTTGCCGATCATCGGGCAAGTCCACCAAAGTCCATGCTTTGTTATGATACATGGATCCTATCACGGATTTCATGGCTTCTAACCATTTGTTGGAATTTGGGCCCACCATCACTTCTCCATAGCTCGTAGATTCATTGTTGTCTAGCAACATGACCTTCAAGACGGGATTATTGTACCACTCTGAAGTAGTAAGCATCCTTGTCACCCTACGAGGTACGGTACTGACTTGATCCGAAACTTCATGATCACTATCATAAGCTTCCACTTCAATTGATGTAGGTGCCACAGGAACAACTTCCTGTGCCATGCTACACACTGGTTGAAGTGATGGTTCAATAACCTCATCAAGTCTCCACCATCCTCCCACTCAATTCTCGAGACAAACCTTTCCTCGAGAAAGGACCCGATTCAAGAAACAATCCCTATTACTTTTGGATCTGAATTAGGAGGTATACCCAACTGTTTTGGGTGTCCTATGAAGATGCATTTTATCCACTTTGGGTTCGAGCTTATCAACCTGAAACTTTTCACATAAGCGTCGCATCCCCAAACTTCTAAGAAACGACAACTTAGGTTTCTCCAAACCATAGTTCAAACAGTGTCGTCTCAACGGAATTACGTGGTGCCCTATTAAAGTGAGTGCGGTTGTCTCTAATGCCTAACCCATGAACGATAGTGGTAATTCGATAAGAGACATCATGGTACGCACCATATCCCATAGGGTGCAACTATGATGTTCGGACACACCATCACACTATGGTGTTCCAGGCGGTATTAATTGTGAAACAATTTCCACAATGTCTTAATTGCGTGCCAAAGTTCGTAACTCAGATACTCATCTCTATGATCATATCATAGACATTTTATCCTCTTATCACAATGATCTTCACTCTAAAATTACTTGAACCATTCAATAATTTAGACTTGTGTTTCATCAAGTAAATATACTCAACATCTACTCGAATCATCTGTGAAGTAAGAACATAACGATATTCACTGCATGACTCAGCACTCATTGGACTGCACACATCAAAATGTGTTACTTCCACCAAGTTGTTGTCTTGTTCCATCTTACTGAAAGCGAGGCTTTTCAGTCATCTTGCCCATGTGGTATGATTTGCATATCTCAATTGATTCAAAATCAAATGAGTCCAAACGATCCATCTGCATGGAGTTTCTTCATGCATATACACCAATAGACATGGTTCGCATGTCTCAAACTTTTCAAAAACGAGTGAGTCCAAAGATCCATCAACATGGAGCTTCTTCATGCGTTTTACACCAATATGACTTACATGGCAGTGCCACAAGTAAGTGGTACTATCATTACTATCTTATATCTTTTGGCATGAAAATGTGTATCACTACGATCGAATTCAATAAACCATTCCTTTTAGGTGCAAGACCATTGAAGGTATTATTCAAATAAACAGAGTAACCATTATTCTTTTTAAATGAATAACCACATTGCGACAGACATAATCCAATCATGTCTATACTCAACGCAAACACCAAATAACAATTATTTAGTTTTAACACCATTCTCGATGGTAGAGGGAGCGTGCGATGCTTGATCACATCAACCTTGGAAACACTTCCAACACATATCGTCAGCTCACCTTTAGCTAGTCTCCGTTTATTCCGTAGCTTTTATTTTGAGTTACTAACACTTAGCAACCGAACCGGTATCTAATACCCTGGTGCTACTAGGAGTACTAGTAAAGTACACATTAACATAATGTATATCCAATATACTTCTATCGACCTTGCCAGCCTTCTTATCTACCAAGTATCTAGGGTAATTCTGCTCCAGTGGCTGTTCCCCTTATTACAGAAGCACTTAGTCTCGGGTTTGGGTTCAACCTTGGGTTTCTTCACTGGAGCAGCAACTGATTTGCCATTTCATGAAGTGCCCCTTCTTGCCCTTGCCCTTCTTGAAACTAGTGGTTTCACCAACCATCAACAATTGATGCTCCTTCTTGATTTCTACTTTCGCGGTGTCAAACATCGTGAATACCTCAAGGATCATCATATCTATCCCTGATATGTTATAGTTTATCACGAAGCTCTAGTAGCTTGGTGGAAATGACTTTGGAGAAACATCACTATCTCATCTGGAAGATCAACTCCCACTCGATTCAAGTGATTGTTGCACTCAGACAATCTGAGCACAAGCTCAACGATTGAGCTTTTCTCCCTTTAGTTTGCAGGCTAAGAAAATCCTCGGAGGTCTTATACCTCTTGGCGTGGGCACGAGCCTGAAATCCCAATTTCAGCCCTCAAAAACATCTCATATGTTCCGCGATGTTTCGAAAAACGTCTTTGGTGCCTCAACTCTAAACCGTTTAACTGAACTATCACGTAGTTATCAAAACGTGTATGTCCGATGTTCGGAACATCCACAGACGACGATTGGGGTTCAGCACACTAAGCGGTGCATTAAGGACATAAGCCCTACTGTCCGCACAATCGCTACTATCAACTTTCAACTATATTTTCTCTAGGAACATATCTAAACAGTGGAACTAAAGCGCGAGCTTACGACATAATTTGCAAAGATCTTTTGACTATGTTCAGGATAATTAAGTTCATCTCATGAACTCCCACTCAGATAGACATCCCTCTAGTCATCTAAGTGATTACATGATCTGAGTCAACTAGGTCGTGTCCGATCATCACGTGAGACGGACTAGTCATCATCGGTGAACATCTTCATGTTGATCGTATCTACCATACGACTCATGCTCGACCTTTCGGTCTCTTGTGTTCCGAGGCCATGTCTGTACATGCTAGGCTCGTCAAGTTAACCTAAGTGTTTCGCATGTGTAAATCTGGCTTACACCCATTGTATGTGAACGTAAGAATCTATCACACCCGATCATCACGTGGTGCTTCGAAACGACGAACTTTCGCAATGGTGCACAGTTAGGGGGAACACTTTCTTGAAATTTTAATAAGGGATCATCTTATTTACTACCATTGTTCTAAGCAAATAAGATGCATAAACATGATAAACATCACATGCAATCAAATAGTGACATGATATGGCCAATATCATTTTGCTCCTTTTGATCTCCATCTTCGGGGCTCCATGATCATCATCGTCACCAGCATGACACCATGATCTCCATCATCATGATCTCCATCATCGTGTCTCCATGAAGTTGTCTCGCCAACTTATTACTTCTACTACTATGGCTACCGGTTAGCAATAAAGTAAAGTAATTACATGGCGTTGTTCAATGACACGCAGGTCATACAATAAATAAAGGCAACTCCTATGGCTCCTGCCGGTTGTCATACTCATCGACATGCAAGTCGTGATTCCTATTACAAGAACATGATCAATCTCATACATCACATATCATTCATCACATTCTTCTTGGCCATATCACATCACATAGCATACCCTACAAAAACAAGTTAGACGTCCTCTAATTGTTGTTTGCATGTTTTACGTGGATGCTATGGGTTTCTAGCAAGAACGTTTCTTACCTACGCAAAAACCACAACGTGATATGCCAATTGCTATTTACCCTTCATAAGGACCCTTTTCATCGAATCCGTTCTGACTAAAGTGGGAGAGACTGGCACCCACTAGCCACCTTATGCACCAAGTGCATGTCAGTCGGTGGAACCTGTCTCACGTAAGTGTACGTGTAAGGTCGGTCCGGGCCGCTTCATCCCACAATACCGCTGAAACAAGATTGGACTAGTAACGGTAAGCATATTGAACAACATCAACGCCCACAACTACTTTGTGTTCTACTCGTGCAAAGAATCTACGCAATAGACCTAGCTCTGATACCACTATTGGGGAACGTAGCAGAAATTCAAAATTTTCCTACGTGTCATCAAGATCTATCTATGGAGAAACTAGCAACGAGGGGAAGGAGAGTGCATCTACATACCCTTGTAGATCGCTAAGCGGAAGTGTTCAATAGAACGAGGTTGAAGGAGTCGTACTCGTCGTGATCCAAATCACCGGAGATCCTAGTGCCGAACAGACGACACCTCCGCGTTCAACACACGTACAGCCCGGTGACGTCTCCCATGCCTTGATCCAGCAAGGAGAGAGGGAGAGGTTGAGGAAGACTCCATCCAGCAGCAGCACAACGACGTGGTGGTGGTGGAGGAGCGTGGCAATCCTGCAGGGCTTCGCCAAGCACCCCGGGAGAGGAGGAGTAAGAGAGGTAGGGCTGCGCCAATAGGGGGAGAAACTCGTGTGTTGGGCAGCCCCCAGACCTCATGTATTTATAGGGGGAGGGGAGGGGGATGCGCCCCCTCTAGGGTTCCCTCCCCAAGGGGTGGCGGCAGCCCCCAGATCCCATCTGGGTGGCGGCCAGAGGGGGAGAGAGGGGAGGCGCACCTGGGGTGGGCCTTAGGGCCCATCTGCCCTAGGGTTTGCCCCCTCCCACTCTTCCCTGCGCCTTGGGCCCCTTGTGGGGGGCGCACCAGCCCACCTGGGGCTGGTCCCCTCCCACACTTGGCCCATTAAGCCCTCCGGGGTTGGTGGCCCCACTTGGTGGACCCCCGGGACTCTTCCGGTGGTCCCGGTACGTTACCGATAAAACCCGAAACTTTTCCGGTGACCAAAACAGGACTTCCCATATATAAATCTTTACCTCCGGACCATTCTGGAACTCCTCGTGATGTCTGGGATCTCATCCGTGACTCCGAACAACATTCGGTAACCACATACAAACTTCCTTTATAACCCTAGCGTCATCGAACCTTAAGTGTGTAGACCCTACGGGTTCGGGAACCATGCAGACATGACCGAGAAGTTCTCCGGTCAATAACCAACAGCGGGATCTGGATACCCATGTTGGCTCCCACATGTTCCACGATGATCTCATCGGATGAACCACGATGTCAAGGACTCAATCGACCCCGTATACAATTTCCTTTGTCTAGCAGTATTGTACTTGCCCGAGATTCGATCGTCGGTATGGCGATACCTTGTTCAATCTCGTTACCGGCAAGTCTCTTTACTCGTTCCGTAACACATCATCCCGTGATCAACCCCTTGGTCACATTGTGCACATTATGATGATGTCCTACCGAGTGGGCCCAGAGATACCTCTCCGTTTACACGGAGTGACAAATCCCAGTCTCGATTCGTGCCAACCCAACAAACACTTTCGGAGATACCTGTAGTGCACCTTTATAGCCACCCAGTTACGTTGTGACGTTTTGTACACCCAAAGCATTCGTACGGTATCTGGGAGTTGCACAATCTCATGGTCTAAGGAAATGATACTTGACATTAGAAAAGCTTTAGCATACGAACTACGATCTTTGTGCTAGGCTTAGGATTGGGTCTTGTCCATCACATCATTCTCCTAATGATGTGATCCCATTATCAACGACATCCAATGTCCATGGTCAGGAAACCGTAACCATCTATTGATCAACGAGCTAGTCAACTAGAAGCTTACTAGGGACATGGTGTTGTCTATGTATCCACACATGTATCTGAGTTTCCTTTCAATACAATTATAGCATGGACAATAAACGATTATCATGAACAAGGAAATATAATAATAGTAACTAATTTATCATTGCCTCTAGGGCATATTTCCAACAAGCTCCTCATGTACCATCCTCCTCCATCCATGATCAATCAATATTAAGTCTTACCCTGCCTAGTGGTGGCTTACACCAGCTCGCCATGGACGTCGTGCTCATTGTTGGTATTTTATGCATTTTGCCTTTCCCAGCCCAGCCGCTATAGGAGACCACCTCCTTCCCTTTAGCAACATCAGCGTTTGGGTTCTGCTGGATGCTCAGAAGTGATTGAATGTAGCCACCTGAGAATTTGATAGAAGCTTCAACCGGCGGCACCAGTTTGTGATATTATATCTCATTCCTCACATGCCAGTTCCGCCATAAAGTCATGATCACAGGGAGGCGACCTTTAGGACTGCAGTCGTGGAGCAAATGAATGGTCCACTCGGGACCTGTATTGATGATGGATTCTAGCTTGGGCATGCTCCATCTTTGCGCCTTCGCCCTCCACAAACACCTCGCCGGTGGGCATCTGCACAGGGCATGGAAAGAGTCCTCGCGTTCCAGCCCACATAGAACACATGTGTCAGACACCTTTTTTTTTTAGCAAAAGAGGGTTTCCCCTCCGATTTCTATTAGAGAAACCAGCAAGCAAACATCCGATATGTTTTTACCACTGCAAATAAAAGCTAGCTCTATTACATCTCAGAGAAGTCTCAAATTATAACCAGGCCAAGCAAGAAACTACAAAAAATAATGCAACACATAGGTAGGCACAAAAGATGAGCCTCATGCGCAGATTCCCACTTCACTTCGCCGAAGCACCAAAAGGAGAAGTCTTCATCCCTGTCACTGCTGGATTCGGAGAACTCCAAAACGCCAACCTTGTGCAGCCTTGTAGACATCACTTGCTACTTGCACGATGAGTTTTGTTCCCAGCATCAACATTCTTTCCCCTGGGCACCTTTTCTGCAAGACAGCCCAGTCAGAAATCCATCCACACATCATTTTCACAATTACCATTGGGTCAGAAATCTTTTTCTATCAAACACAATGTCATTTCTACATCTCCAGATCGCCCATAACAGCGCTGAGATGTCAACCAATATAAGTTTCTTTCTATCCTTCTGGAAATATTTTAGCCTTTTCCCAAACAATCATTGAGGTCTCTAGGGGTACATTTGAAATCAAACGCACATCTCACTAGGGCCCAGATGATTCTGGCTATGGAGCAAGAGAAAAACAAGTGATCAATTGTTTCATCTTTGCCACAAAACACACAATGTTTATCCCCTTTCCAGCCTCTTCTTAACAAATTATCTCTAGTAAGTATACTTTTTCTAGCAAAAACCCAAAGAAAGAATATAATCTTAGCAGGTACTTTAATTTTGCACAGAAATTTTCCACAGAATATAATCTCAGTTTTGATCAGATATCTGTATAGAGATTTGGCAGAAAAATTTCCGCCAATGATCAACATCCACAAAGGTTTATCCCTCCCCCCATACATCAAAACTTCCTCACATCTCACTCTCATGCTATTCCAAAGTTGTTCAATGTCTCCATAAAGAGATCTCCTGAAGGTAAAACCACTCCATCATTTATCAATAGCTTCTCTAACTGTAATCTCATGCTCATTACTAATGAAAAACAAAGAAGGGTAAGCCTCTTTGAGAGGTTTATCCCCTACCCACCAATCTTTCCAAAACCTGGTGTTTCTACCATCTCCCAATTTTTTCTTAATGTGTGGGTAAAAGTATTTCCTAACTTTCAAGATGCCAGACCAAAACTGGGAATCCCCACTTTTGTGTTTAATTCCAGAGAGACATTTATCCCCAACATATTTTTTTTAATAATCCCCTGCCAAAAACCCTCATCATTCTCTAACTTCCACAACCACTTAGCTAATAAAGCAATGTTAAACATTTCAATGTTGGTAATCCCCAGGCCCCCTTGCTGTTTTGGAAGACATCAAGTTTTCTAGTTCACCAGATGGTATTTCCTTTTATCTTCTTCTGATTGCCACACCATCCTGGCTCTGTAAAAGTACACCTTTTTCCTAACTCCAGCTGGCAGTAGATAAAATGACATCATGTATATATGGATATTAGATAAGAAGGATTGCACCAAAGTGACTCTTCCTGCAATATTTAGTAGTCTACCCTGCCAACAGGCACATCTTTTCTCAATTTTCTCAGTAACATTTTTCTACATTTTGTTTCTTATTCTTTTATTAGATACAGGTAAGCCTAGATATTTCAGGGGTGCTTCCCCCAGAATGCAGGTGAAAATTTCCTGATACAGATCTTTTTTCTCTCTAGCTTCCCCAAACAAGAATATTTCACTTTTGTGGAAATTTATTGTCAGGCCAGACATCTGTTCAAAAGCAGTTAAGATAAATTTTAGATTTCTGGCAGAGTTTTCATCATCTTGTATCAAAAAATGGTGTCATCTGGATATTGCAACTGACCCCATTTTCATGGAAATCAGTGAGTACTCCTTTCACAAACCCCTCCTCTCTAGCTTTATCTAAAATAATAGCAAGAACATCAACTGCAAGATCAAAGAGCAGGGGAGACAAAGAATCACCCTGTCTGAGCCCCTTAAAGGTTTTGAAGTAAGGACCTATGTCATCATTCACTTTGACTCCTACATGCCCCCCTCTCATAGTGTGCATCACCCAGTCACACCATTTATCAAGGAATTTTTTTAATTTGAGCATCTTATGAACAAAAGGCCACTTAATTTTGTCATATGCTTTTTCAAAGTCAAGTTTGAACAGCATATCACTTTGTTTTTTATTTTGTATAGAATTAAGAGCCTCATGTAGTATTACAACTCCCTCCATAATATATCTACCCTTTACAAAGGCAGTTCGAATGGGAGAAATGATAGGGTTAACTACTTTGCTCAATCTGTTCATTAGAACTTTAGTGATAATCTTGAAACTAACATTTAAGAGACAAATTGGTCTAAACTTTTGTATTTGTCTAGCATCTTTAACTTTTGGTACTAGGGTGATAATCCCATAGTTCAATCTAGCCAGATCAACTTTGCCACTGTGAAAGTCATCTAAGATAGCTTTCAAGTCTGTCTTAAGCAGCTCCCAAAAATGCTGGTAAAATTCTACAGCAAATCCATCAGGACCTGGAGTTTTGTTTTTTTCCATATTGAAAACCACATCTCTGATTTCTTCCAAACTAAAAGGTTTAATCAAATCAGTTTCTTCCTGTGGGGAGATCCCCATAGGGTTTTGAATGTCCAAATTAATATTGGACTTATCAGCTTGACCAAATAGAGTTTTATAGTAATTGGTTATATGCTCCATGAGTTTGGCATCTCCCTCAATGGGCTCACCTTCATGTTCTAGAGTAGTTATCCTATTTTTTTCTTCTTCCGCCATTAACCTTGGCATGGTAGTACCTAGTATTAGTGTCTCCCTCATTTATCTCTCTATCTTTATATCTTTGTAGCCATTTAATTTCTTCCACCTTAAAGATGTCTTTCAGTTCTTTCCTTCAATTCTTCTGAATCTCTCTATCTTATGCACTAAGACCATTAGTTTCAGCTTTTTTTGTCAATCTCATCCAATAACTCTAGTAACTCTTTTTTTCTTTTCCTGTAAGCAGCATTAGCATTGATAATCCATCCCCTGATTTTCTGTCTAATGTTTCTTAATTTTGTTTGCCAAATGTCCAGGCTAGATCCTTTACATTTAATATTCCAATTTTTTTCCACAAATTCCCTAAAACCTTCCATGAGCATCCACGCATTTTTGAATCTGAAATTGGGCTGGCTTTTTCTATGATCCCTAGTGTCTAATAGCAGAGCGGTGTGATCCAAAATTTCTCTTTCCATGGCATTCACCATAGCCAGAGGATATTTGTCTTCCAAATCTGGGCAGATTAAAATTCTGTCCAGTTTCTCATATGTGGGCTCAGGCAGGTTGTTTGCCCAGGTATATTTCCTTCCATTCAAAGGAAGGTCTCTGAGCCCAGCATGCTCTATAATAGCATTGAAGACAAAGCTAAAATGGTCTAGACCTCCAGGTTTGTTCTTTTCTGAACTGTTCCTGATAAGGTTAAAAGCCCCCCCCCCCCCCGCAATCACACAAGGTTGTGGATTATCTTGATAGAATCTAGATAATTCAGCCAAAAAAGGCTACTTTCCCATCCTTTTGGGCATCACCATAGACTGTAACAAGATTCCAACTAAATTTGGCTATTTTATCAAACAAATGAATTTTAATGAAATATACTCCTTTTTCTACTTGTATTATATCAAAGCAATCATTATT
>NC_041389.1:469422078-469455601 GCF_002162155.2 Triticum dicoccoides | reverse complement strand
CAGCATGCTCTATAATAGCATTGAAGACAAAGCTAAAATGGTCTAGACCTCCAGGTTTGTTCTTTTCTGAACTGTTCCTGATAAGGTTAAAAGCCCCCCCCCCCCCGCAATCACACAAGGTTGTGGATTATCTTGATAGAATCTAGATAATTCAGCCAAAAAAGGCTACTTTCCCATCTTTTTGGGCATCACCATAGACTGTAACAAGATTCCAACTAAATTTGGCTATTTTATCAAACAAATGAATTTTAATGAAATATACTCCTTTTTCTACTTGTATTATATCAAAGCAATCATTATTGACTCCTACTAAGATTCCACCAGATTTACCTCTAGGGGCAATCCATTCCCAGAGAAACTTTGTTCCTCCAGCAAGGTTATGCAACTCATTTTTTGTGAAATCACTTTTAATGGTTTCTTGGAGTCCAACAAAATCTAGTTTTTTCTCCAGTATAGTGTCTCTAATAAAATTTCTTTTAGTATCTTTCCCAACCCCTCTAACATTCCAAAACATGCCTCTCATTTTTTTTCTTTTTATTATTCTTCACTTTAGTCCCCCCCACTCAAGATGGATTTTTCCCCAGCACCAAAGGCCGGCATCCCACCTCTCATTTTTCTGTTACTAGAAAAAATCTTTTTTAATTTGTCATAATGTTCTATCTCTATATCATCCTCAGAGTTATCTCCTTCTGAACATAGATCTTCTAACTCAACATCTCCAATGTCAATGAGACTTGGAGAGTCATCTTTTTTCTCCTCCCTGTTTTCATTAACCAGATTTTGAAGATATATATCTCTTCTAGCCTGTTCTATGTTAGAAATCAGGTCTAGATTTTGTGTAACCATGTCTAATGCACACCGCAAATCAATTCCAACTTTGTTAGTCATATCATATAATGAATTTTTTCATCAGATAGAGTAGAATCCTTACCATAATTTTCTTTTCAGCTGCCCTTTCCTTGGCCAGGTCTTCTATTTTAGCATCTTTTTAATCCAGGTTTCTATCACTTCTTCTAGTAGGTCAATCCTTATCTTTATCCTTGTCTCCTTCCTCCTTCTTGTGAATTCCTAATTTTGTGCCTAGAGATTCCATTGAGTCTTGACTGGCTGAATAATCCACAGGCTCTGCATATGCATCTTCAGGCATTTGATCCTGGGTCATTTTAGCCTCAAGCTCATTTCACACAAGTCTTCCCCATAGATCTCTTTCTCTTCCCAAGCATCATTTTTTTCCATGCACTTGTTTATCAGCTCTTGTTGGCCTTGGATCATTTTCAGCAAACTCTTCTTCTCTATTTCCCAATTAGTAGTCTTTTTTTCTTCCACAGCTCTCCAAGCATCATTCCTGCATCTGATTTCCTCAACTTCTTGGACTTTTTTTAGAGCTTTATCTAGCTCAACCTCAACTTTATTTATCAAGCCCACCTCCATTAAGTAATCTTTCTGCATCTTCAATATCTCCTCATTTTTCTGTTGCATCTCCTCAAATTGTTTGAGTCCCACACTTGCCAAAGAGATGTTTTCCTTAATTCCATCTGAACCCATTTCTCCAATCTTGATTTTTTTTCTGACCCCCCATTGTTGTTCAATCAAGTTCAGTTTCCATGTTCTCAAACTTTCTTTTTTCTTCATACCAACCTTGTTCAATCACCTCTTCCAACTCAATATTGATTCTATAGATCATCAGATCTTTGTCAGTAATCTCAGTGTGATGGGGGATTTTTTTCAAAGTCTCTGACTCCCACTTTAACCCTGATTTTCTCTTTCAGAATAGTGGTCATATCAATTTCCAAAACAGGACCAACAGAAGCAGCCACCTCACACATTCCAAAAAAGTGTCTGAAACACTCAGGGATTTCCCAAACTGCACCCACACTGTGTACAATTTGCCAATAGCTTGAGTGTCATAAGTCCAACTGTCCACATTGATCATAGCATTGGTTCCCAGCAAGTTGAAGTTTCCAAATTTGTGGAGCTCTGCCAGTCTTCTCTTGCTAGGGAATCTCATCAAATAAGCTCTGTCTCCATGTTTCTTGCATCTCCACTGCCAGTTCTAGCTAAACATGTAATTGAACCCCTCCAGGAACTGTGTTTCATTGATCTCCCCAAAAGAGTATGTTCACAGTGGCCATAGGGTTAGTCTGTTCACTATTGACTACCTCTTTTGAGTTCTGCACCAGCAACACACCTAAGCCTCTGGCAGCATATCCAATAAACTTGGGGGTTGGCTTGATTTGCTTCAGCCATGCACACTCCTCAGTAATGTGAGAGTTCTTGCCACAGATGATACAATTGGGTAACTTGCAGTCTCTGGTCAGATGCCTGGTGTCTTTGCATTTGTTGCACAACACTCTGAAATTACCTCCAGCTTTGTTTTGATCCAAGCTCTCCCTCTGACCAAACTTGTTGCTCTGAGTCCATCCCTTCTTCCCTTGCTTATTCCCCATACCCATGTCAGCTTCACTTTTTTCCATGGTAACTTTCCCTCTAGCAAGCTCTTTCTTAGTCTCATCAGACATATTACTTCTACTGCTTCCAGGGGGGACAACATTTCCTTCCCCCGACAAGATTTCCATCTTTTCTTGGGCCATCTGTGCCATCAAGGCCCGAAACCACTGCTGTTGTTGGATCAGATCGAAGGTGGGAGCAAGCACCGCAACATCCTCTTTGCCCTTGAGATCTCTAACCCTCTGATCCTCTTCCAACCTCTTCACAGTTTCTTCCTTGGAGCTCAAAGGTAACTTCAGATCTGCCATCCCTCTCTTCTCTTCCTCCACCTGCTGATCAGATTTCCCTGAATCCTCCCTGTATCCAAATCTTCCACCTCTTCTCTCATTGTTAGGGTAGATTTCTCTGAATCTGTCTAGTTCCTCTTCCTTTCTTCTATACCGGAAACTGTCTCTCCCTTCTCTATTAAATCTTCCTCCCCCCACCCCCCGATATCCACCAGGCCCCCTATTCACCATCTCTCTCTTTTCACTCTCACCAAGTGGCGGCGGGGGAAGGGGAAACCCTAAATCCTCAAGGGGATCGCACTCTCTCTCAAAGTAGAGGAGAGGCGCACTATTTATAGGCAGGAATACTTGGGAAAGCGTATTGCTAAAACCTGCCTTCCTTTTTTGCTTTGTCATCTTTTTCCTAGCTTTATCTATTGTCTTTTCGCCCCAACTAGGGATTCCATTCCTACTCACAATCTCTACAGGCACTGTAACATGACATCTATTAATGACCATACTATCTAGATGCACAACATCATTTGACCAGAAATCTGGAATATGCACATAATTTGCATAATTCATTTTCTCAGCTATGGAGATACTTCTTCTAACCAAGTCTGGATCAACCTTCCGACTGGATTCTGTAATGGATCCAGCGCCATAATTCTTATCAACTTTTCTGATAGATTTGTTGTAATCAATATCTCTCATATTATTTCTATTTTTGTCACCAATTCCGTCAACCACTTTTATTTTTGAAAGTGTTTTCTCAGACACAGAACCAAAACAAGATCTAGTTTCAATTTTATCCCCATTCCTAGCAGTCAATCAACTTTCCTTGTTCATTTTAATTTTGCCAGCAAAAATCCCTGCTTCACAATCAATGAGATATTTGCTAGGAGACGGAAGTTCACCTTGTAGATCTGACGAGGTCCCAGCCTCCCCGTCAGAGTCCTCACCAGCGAGCAGCCAGAAGCGGCTGCCCGCCGGCGAGACTCCCATCCCTGCTGGAGGCGAGCGAGGCTGAGCAGACGCGGCGAAGGACGGGAGAAGCATCGGGATCTCCTTATCACCAGTGGCATCTTCGCCTTGTTCTTCCTTGCACCAGGCTTCACTCCCATCTCTGCTGTGCTGGCCACCAGATCCCCCAACGCCTCCTCCTTCACCGCTGGAGCAGGCACCGTAGGAATAGGCACCGGGAGGCGCATCACGGCGTCGACGACGAACTCCGTCGGACCAGCAGGCTTGCGGCGGCGGGAGCGAAACACTCTCCACTTCATCTCCTGCTTGGGGTCCTCTGACACCTCAAGTGTATGTTTACATTTATTATCAAGTTTAGCCAAAGAATTTGTCGCAACCCTGCATGCAAATACCCGTACCTTCGGGCGAGCAGGGCACCCCCACACTGCCTTCCTGACGCCATCCGGCGCCCTGCTCATGGCGCACATGGACGTGTTGGTCCGCTCCTCCAGAGCGGTCTTGTAGGCGCAGCGTATGCTGAATATACCACGCGACTCCGGAGCCCATGCAAGGACATCCTCCAGCCTCCGAGCATTGGCTTTGATCGACAAAATACACTCCACGTCCGGTGCAGAGAAATGTTATCGTAGCAGCTCCATGCGCCATCTGCCGTTGTCATCAAGGAGTTCGGACACCCGCCGTACCTGGCAGGTGCCCCGAGTAGTAATCGTCCTGTACGTCGTGGGGCGTGGGATCCATGGGTCTCGCCAGGCACGGATCTTCTTTCCATTTCCAACTCACCATAGGAGCCCTTTTTTGAGCAGCTCGAGTCCAAGTTGAATGGCGTGCCGCATCGGTGAAGCATTACGTGAAAAAACCTTGCCCTCAAGAGAGCCATTAGGGTAATATCTTGCTTTTATCACCGCGCACACAAGGACTCCTGCGTTATCAGCAGACGCCATGATTGTCTTGCTAGTAGAGCTTGATTAAATAGACGAAAATCTCGAAAACCAATGCATCCCTTCCCTTTTGGCTCAATCAATTTCTCCCATGCAAGCCAATGAGTCTTTCTTTGCCCCTGTTTTGATCCCCACCAGAAA
Organism: Triticum dicoccoides; assembly: GCF_002162155.2. Classification (NCBI taxonomy): domain Eukaryota; kingdom Viridiplantae; phylum Streptophyta; class Magnoliopsida; order Poales; family Poaceae; genus Triticum; species Triticum dicoccoides. The sequence goes on along the minus strand of NC_041389.1, from coordinate 469,450,824 downwards.
TTCCATACTAGTCGTGTGAGATCATCACACACATAAAAAGGTAACTTAAACACCCCCATAATATATGTAGGGATGGTCTGCAGAATCGACTTGATTAATGTTTCCCTTCCTGCTTGCGAGAGTGTGTCACCCCACGCCATGATTCTTTTAGTCAAACTTGCCTGTAACATCTGGAATTTTCCTTTGTGCATACGACCATCCGGGGTGGGTAGCCCTAGGTATTTTCCTTCAAATTCAGAGTTATGAACTTCAAGCACCTGTTCGATGAAGAGCCTATAGGTTGTTGTGTAATCTCTTTGCTTATGTGGTGAAACTACTCTACAATATGTAATTTTAACATAAATATAGCAATTATGAGTTTATGACAAGGAACCACTAGGTATCAGATTACTGATCGATAACATCCCAACGGACCAGTAGATGACCGTTGGATAAAAGCCCACCCAATTGCTAGATGAGTATACTAGCCAACGTTCACCATCCGGGGGTATCAAAAATTAAAACCAATTACATGAGATTCATTATTAACTACCACTAATTTGATTCTCTTCTAGATTTTTTGGAAACTAGTTAAGGTCGTCAAGGAAACTAATTATCTTCAAAAGAAGTTTCCCCGCTCTACATACTAGTTTGCCTCCTTATGAAATATTGCCACTAAAATTTTAGTTTGCTTCCCATGGAACTAAAATTTGCTCCTATCTACTTTATACAAAAAAAAATTTAGATGGTGTTATTTTGAACATTAAATGCTTCCACCTGAATTTTGCTTCAATGCTTGTTCTCAATGCAACAAATTTATGCTTCCCATCAACTGAGGACGGTGAGGTGGTGGTGCTGGGTGGTGAGGTAGCAGATGCATTGGGGCACGAACAGAGCTGATGATGTGGTTGCGGAGGACGGCGTATGCGGCGAGGTGTGCGTTGGGGAGACGAGGAAAGGGCAGGATACATCGAGGAAGACTAGGTCGTAGCGGTGGCCGTGCTGAGTGGAGGCATTGGGGATGGACAGCGCCGGCAGTGGCCTACCATGCTAGATTGTTCCATTGCATTCTCCTAAAGTCTAGATGAGGAGGTGGTGGAGACATACAACTGAACAGGAGAAACAAGGTGTTATCTGCAAATATGGAGTGGACTGCGGGCGTCTTTTTTGCAAAGTTGTTATAGCTTGCTTCATGTGCGTTGGATATAGATCGGATGGTCGAGATTGAAGAATGACAGACACACCATCATCACCAACTCAGCTTTTTATAGGAGTTAAGACAGTACAGGCAAATCGAATATTTGTTGAACTTTTTCACCCATTCCTTGAAAATTATAATTTTTAAAAGCAAACATTTTGAAAGTATGTTTTTTTTTTCTAAAATGCGGATGTTTTCAAACATACGATCACACGCATTGATAAATGTAGGGGACATTTTGAGATGAGAAAAATCTAAGCTGCCAACTGAAGAGATGGTGATTTATTTAACCTATCATGCAGCTCAGCGACAACAAATATACAACTAATGCCCAAATCGCAATTAGTCATACTCAATAAAATATTGGAAGGGTACTAATAGGAAAGAGGAACTAGCTTTATTAAAATATTAATTGCTGCATCAAAAGTAAGGGTGCGACCGTGCTACGACGCAGCAGCATGCAAACCCTAAGCTAGATCGACTAGATTGACATAAGCACAACTTGAAAATTGAAAATTTTTAATTCAAAAGATTTTTAAGAACCTAACCAAAATTTGAAACTTCAAATAATTTTTGAAATTACCAACACCTTTTTAAAACATGAGCAAAAATTTGAAATTACAATTCTTTTGAAAAAGCAAACAAATTTTGAGAACGTGAACATTTTCTGAAGGTTGTGAATATAAAAAAAAGAGAAGAAAAAAGAGAATAGAAGCAGAAAAAATAAAAATAAAAGAAAAAATATAAAAATTGTTAACTAAATAAATAACCAACCAGAACACCATAATAAGCAAGTAATGAAACAAACATGTTCAGAATTTGTCTAAACGGTTCCCAAAACCAGGATTCTGTTGAACGTACAAGAGCTCAAAAGGACCGACCCATATCAAGGTGCTTGTCAATATCCTATTTGAATGTACAGCAATTTGCGGCAACTCGTGTCAAATAGGGAATCCTCCTGCGATCGGTATTTCCTATACGGCGCCACAAGCACTCGTTATAGGGGCGACTTTATCTCTCGCTTTAAGCGAGACCTAGGGAAACCCTCGCGTCAGGGCAGCTCTAGATATGCCGGCCCATGTGCTCTTGAGGGCACATCCTCTTTTTTTCTTCTGTTTTTCTTTCATGATTTTAGTTTAGTTTTTTTATTTTTACTTAAAATTCCGAATATTAACAATATACATATATTAAAATATAATTTTCATAATATTTGAAAAATATTAATCATGCATTCATAAAATCTTAAATGTGTATAGAAAAATTGTTGACCATGTATTTCAGAAAATTTGAACATGTATTTAAAAAATGTTGAACAAGTATCTAAATAATTGTTAATAAAGCACTCGAAAAAATGTTGAATGTGTATTGGAAAATTGTTGATCATGTATCACGTACTAAAAAATGATGAAACTATTGGATCCTGCATATAAAATTGTTAATCATGAATTTTGAAAAAACAATATTGAACAAGTATTTGAAAAATGTTAATCAATCGTTGATAAATGTTAAATGTGTATAGAAATTCTTTGACCATGTATTAAGAAAATGATGAAAAATTGATCATGTATATAAAAATGTTAGTCAAGCATTTTACAAGTGTTGAACAAGTGTTTGAAAAATGTTAATCAAACGTTTGGAAAATGTTAAATGTGTATTGAAAAAATGTTGACCATGTATTAAAAAAACATTAATGTTTTTACTTGAAAACTGTTAATCAAGCATTTAAACATATTTAAAAATGTGCATAGAAAAAATGTTAAATGTGCATATACGAAAAAGTAGAATGAAAACTAAAAGAAACAAAGCAAACAAAAGAAAAAAAATAAAAAAATGAAGAAACGAATGAAAAAATGGAGAAGACAAAAGAAAGAATAGAAAGAAAAACGAAGAAAATAGAAGAAGAAGAAAGAATGGCTCGACTCGCTTCAATTTGGTCACACCCTTTTACTTATCATGAACTGTAGGATGGCGAGTTGGCTAGTAGCACTGGTTTTCTTCCTTGCAACCAGAGATCTACCCCTAATGCTCCTCCTTTTCTTTTATTTTTATTTAAAAGTGCGTGAAAATGGGCCGGTCCATTAACGACCTCGGCTGCGAAAATCTCAACACAAGACATTCTTTTTTTTTGAAACCGCACACCCGAAGGCATACGTTACTTGTATTCATACGAGTAGGAAAACAGTATAGCCATGCGAGTACACGTACGCATACAGATACAGAAAGACACAAAGGATACAGGCGGTGTTGTCGCAGCCTTAAAACAAAGCCCCATACATACAGAAAATAGTCCATGGAGACTTTCTTCCTCGGAATTGCTCGGCGCCCCAAATCCCTGTTGACGATGAATCACCGAAGCAGACGCCAAATCTTGAGCAAACCTGGAGCAGGAGAAGCTCCTTGCCACATAGGCGTTGATGAACCGCATCGGCCACGGATTCCAGCAAATCGGATCTAAAACCAAATTAGACATCCTCCGGAGGCGATCCCCATGCCGGGGATGCTCCCCAAGCTGCTCCTGCACCGGATCCGGGGACGATGCCAAATCAGCTCGAAAGAGATGACCGGATCCCTCTCCCACCAGCCACCAGCCTTGACAGACTAAGCCGCCCTTGTCCCTGCGCGAAGAGCCGGCATCGCTGGAGAAGGTCGACGAGCCAGACCACCATCGCGCCAAAAGGCAGGACCCCACAAGCCCCTCGCCAGCATCTGCCACAACGCCGACGAGCCGGAGCCAGAGCTGGGGAACATTATTTCGATGGCGCACCGACGATTGCTCCGTCAATACATCGGCGCCAAAAACCGAACCTGGGGACGACGCCCCGCACCTATATACATGCTGCGCCCAGATCCAAGGTTCCCCTAACCTCCAGCCGCCCTGGGGGCCGCTGGGGGCGAGGGAAACGCTCAGGAGGGCTGGCGGAAGAACGAGCACTCCAACACAAGACATTCTATGGAATAGCTGAAAGCAATATATAGTCGTCGCGCCGTTATAGGCCTTATGGTATAGAGCGCACACTGTCTTGTAGCGGGCTTACCCATTGTCTTCTCTGTTCGTTTTTTTGCGTTTCCACTTGGGTTTTCTATTTTTATTTTTATTTTTTTCTTATTTCTTCTTTTTTTTCCATAAATGCATGAACTCTCTTCAAATCGAAGATTTTTTCAGAATTGATTAACATTTTTTCAAATTTGATGACCTTTTTTAAAATTGATTATGACTATTTCAAATTCGGTAAAATAAATAAATTTGATAAACTTTTCTCAAAATCGATGAATTTCTTTTAAAATTTTATGAAAATTTGGAAAAATGGATATTTTTTTCCAAATTAGATGAACCTTTTTCAAATCAGACCAACATTTTTTTTCAAATTCATGAACTGTTTTGAGATTTGTGAACGGCCATCTAATTTCATAATTCACGAACTTTTTAGTGATTTTCTCTTTTTATTTTTTCTTTATTTTTTTTCAAAGGCAACGGTAGAATATTCAACTCGCCAACTGCGACTCGGTCAAAAGCGGTCTTGTGACCAGGGGGAAACCAATCAAGTGATCAAGCGACTGAGCGCTCTCATTCTACATGGCCCGGCCTACCAGCAGGGGCGTGTGAGCGATTTTTGCTCCAAGCGGCGCTTAATAAGGTTCTACATAGGAGCTCCCCCATCCAACTCGTAATTTGAGTTAAGTAATTCTTTTCACCAGGTCTGCTCAAGGCCGAAGGCGTGCGTAGGATGAGCAGTTCTTCTTTAGGGCCTAAGAGCATCTCCAGCCGCGTCCCAACACCCAAGGCTTTTTTTATCGCGGGCGTGAAAAAAACCGCCCAGTCGTGCCCAGAAGCCCGGTTTTCGCCAGTTATGGCCGAATTTGGCGCAAGCGAACCCAGGTCGAACCCGACGCACCAGGGGTCGCCCAGGGGCGCTGGAGGAAACAGTTTTGGCACGAAAACCCGAAGGGCCCGTCGAGTCAGCGAGTAGGCGCGTTCTTCGTCCTCGTCGCCTCGGTTTTGTTGGATTCTATAGTAGGGTATGTCAACTGCAAATTAAAATTTTCCTACGCGCGGAACATCCATGAACATGCTACGGGAATGGATCACCGATCATTACCACTAGACGCATCGTGACGTGCAGCGGAAGAATAGTTGGGGCAGCGCGTACGTGTGGATCTCCTCCTCGTCCGATCTCCCTCGAACATCCGGTCGTCAGATCCCACGTACAAGTTCGCCGGAGCGGCGCAGGTGCACCGCCTCTAACGGTCTCCGAGCATGCAGGAGGAATACCGTGCGGCGGACTACTAGGTCCGATCACACAGTCGGTGACGAGTGGTGGTGGCTATTCGCAACACATGCAAAACCTAGTGACAGCGCCGAATCAATCAACCTCTTGAGTGCGCCGCACCTCTACTTTATATTGGCGCCCATTGCAGGCTCAACACTTGGGCCTCGCACGGACCCTAAAGCCCAAAATCTGTTCGAATGGGATCCGAGTCCGAGTAGGATCACATCTAACTCGTGGAGTCAGATCCGGCCTCACAGGTTCCTTCCCTTAAGCGCGCGGCCCCTTAGGTTCAAGTGACTTGGCCATAGTTCGGATCACCTCCGAACTGTACGGTTGGTAGCGGCATCTAGCAAGGCATGTCGACCACCAAGCACACTATGAAGCCGGTTGGCGAACCTGTACTTCACATTTTCATTCCCTTTGCCACACGATATATATTGTCGGGCTCAAGGCGAGTCTGTCATCCTTGTGCTAGCCCGACACTACTAGGGAAAACACTAGTAGTAGCGTTGGTTTTATAGCTACTAGTAGTGCTTGTACAAGCGCTACCACTAAGAGCATCTCCAACAGGCGCGCTATAAACGCGCCGAGCGGAAAAAGTAGTGCTTTTAGCGCGCGCGCTACCGTTCCCGGCGCTCCAACGGACGTGCAAAAACCACGCGCCCGGCATATGTAATTGAGCGCGCGGGCAGAAACGCCATCACGCACCACTTATTTGTTGCACCCGCTCCCGCGCACTGGACTCTCGCTCGCTCGCTCGCAACTCCACCTACCCATCCAGCCGCGCCGCCGCCGCCGCCGCCGCCCGCGCCACCCCATTTTTCTGGCGACCGTTTCGGCGCTTCCCCAGTCTCTTCCCGCGCGGCCGCGGCTTCCTCCCTCTCTCTCTCTAGTCAGCGCCGCCCGTCGCGCGCGGCAGTCTCCAACGAACAGCGCTCGGCCGCTCACCGCCGCTTTGGCGCCCGCAAGGTGTTCGACAAAAGGCCCGCAAGGTATGTATTGCTTCCAACTTCCACATTTTTGCATGAAATTTGGTGCATGTTGTTTATAGCCTAGTTTTGAAAATTTTAGATGAGTTCGTCATATGACTCTTCTAAAGAAGAATTTGATATGGAAGAGGAGGAGGATCTTGCGATGATCCTAGCTATGCACATCAATAAAAAAACTAAACACGATGGTTTGGTTATGGGTCGGCAGAAAATTTAGAGGGATAGGATTGATGCCCACAACAGATTGATGATGCACTATTTTGTCGAGAATCCCACATACCCCGAGTCGTACTTTCATCGCCGATTTAGGATGAGCACCGAGTTGTTCAGGTGCATCGCAGAGAAACTAGCGAGCCATGACCGGTTTTTTAGCAGAGGAGGAATGACGCTGGAGAGCTCGGGCATAGCACCTTTCATAAGGTAACAACCACTTTGCGTATGTTGGCATACGGTATTCCGACTGATCTAGTAGATGAACACTTGGCCATGGGTGAGAGCCAAGCCATCATGTGTGTCAAGCGCTTCGCAGTCTGAGTTGTGCAAGTGTTTGGCCCGGAGTACTTGAGAACTCCCAATGCTGAAGATGTCGCAAGGCTATTGGAGATGAACAAAGCTCGCGGGTTCCCAGGTATGCTTTACTCAATAGATTGCATGCATTGGAGTTGGAATAATTGTCCAAAGGCATGGCATGGACAATTCCACGGACAAAAAAAAGGTTCCACTATAATCCTTGAAGCGGTGGCCGATCAAGAGACTTGGATTTGTCATGCTTTTTTTGGAATGCCTGGATCTTTGAATGACATCAACGTTGTCAACCGGTCACCACTAATGAGTAAGATTGTAAATGGTGAACTACCACCGGTGCAGTTTGTAGCTAATGGTCGTACATACAACCATGGCTACTATCTTGCGAATGGCATCTACCCAAAGTGGAAAATATTGGTGAAGCCGTTGAAAAAACCGGAAGGTAAGAAATGTCTTGATTTCCAAAATGCTCACGCGGCGGCTAGAAAAAATGTGGAGAGAGCTTTTGGGACTTTGCATGCCCAATTTGCTATTGTGAGAGGACCGGCTAGATTTTGGGATCAGAAGATGCTTTGGTACATAATGCATGCTTGTGTGATCATGCACAACATGATCATCGAGAATGAGCGTGGCCAAGATGTAGACTACTCTCAGTATGAGCTCTTGGGACATCTAGTGCGAGTGCGGCGGAGGGCTGAAACGGTGGCCCGTTTTGTTGCCTCCTATCATGCCATTCGACGTCCGGCAACGCATAATGAACTTAAGAAGGATCTCACTCAGGAGTGGTGGGCTTGGAATGTCCGCCGAAGATCATCAGGATTTGTGTGTTTGATGTTGTATTGTTGAACTATTTGTTGTATTTCTAAAAATACTATTTGTTTGATGAGTTGTAATGAATTGAACTATTCATTTAAACTTGGTTGTGAATGATGTTTGTGATTTAAAAATTATATGCCATGTCTTTGTTTTGTGTGAATGTGTTGAAATGCAACAAATATGGATGTGCGGCTGCTTGTGCGCGTTGCATTTTAGCGCACTGTCGGAGCTGCACGCGCGCTGCATTTTAGCGCGGCTGCTGGAGCCATCGCTGCGCGCCGCGCCAAACCTGGCGTTGCGCGCGCCGCAAACCAGATTTTAGCGTGTCGTGCGTTGGGCGCCTGTTGGAGATGCTCTAAGGCACTACAGCTAACTGTTAGCAGTAGCGTTGGATTGCCAGCACTGCTGCTATACCAAGTTAGCAGTAGCGCTTGCTTTGAGAAAGCGCTACAGAGAATAGAAAGTACCAGTAGCGTTTCTTTAGAAAAGCTCATGCTGCTAACTTTTTTTGTATTTTTGAAAATACAGCTTATTTCGTTGTGGTTTCATATAGAGTACTTTCATCATATGATTTTATGACCATGATTAATTATTATATATAACAGTTGGTGAAATGAACGTATCAAGTTTGGATTAGTAGTACTTTCGACATGCACCACATGTTTCCTCCACTTGAATCTACTCCAAATTCATTTCACCTACCGATATATATAATAACTCATCATGCTCTTATAACAACTTAGCATCATGCATCATCGATCATAATAATAAATAACTCACCATTGGTATCATAATAACAAGTCCTACTCATCATCATCAATCATACAACTTCTACTCGATATCACATCATCATCATAGTCATCTAACCAATCCTACTTAGCTGTCCTTAGCACATGATCGCACATGATCGCACATGATCATGAGTATTAGCTAGGACCTACTACATTCTCTTAGGTAAAATAACATAAAACAAGATAGGCCCTGACTCTCCATTATGGAAAATGGAGATTATCCTGTCTCCAATTCTTGCACTTCGCCTAATGTTGCTTCCAAGTACCTCCCTGCGAGTGACCGTACATTTTTTCCAATCTTTGATTGTCATGTCTTCATTGGTTTTAGAAACCCAAATATGAACATGAGTGATTCGTAGTATGACCTGGCCATATATTCAAAACATCAAGGCGGCCTTTTTGAAACATCAGATGAGGCACACACTCCTGTGGGATTATCTGTTGAAAAACATAGTAATAACTTTGTAGTTAGCAATGTAGTTCAATTTTAGAAGAATTTATGCAAAAGATGCACAGATGTCGTAATACTAAAAAACTTTACCATGACATCTCCATGGATGTTAGCATAGTTCAACACGTGCACTAGTGGCACATTTTGACCATAACATGGAGGAGTTTGATAATAGATATTGTAATTCTCAAGAGTACAAAATGCAACTAGATGATTTTTCTCCTGATAAGTTAACTTAGAGCCATCGGTGTAGTAGGTTTTGTCTACCATCTTCCGCATATTCTTTGAAGAATGAAAATAAGGTATCAATGGAAATAAGTTTTCAACTATTTTGAAATAAACAATACATACTTAATAACTATGTTTGAGAAACTCACATAACGATAGAATTGGAAGTGTATCAATAAGAACCCAAATGTCCAAATTGTCTTCCTCGATGTCAGGATCACCAAGACCCGTGGTGAAAAGCATACCCTCTTGAAAATCATACATCTTGCAAAGTGCTTCCCAATCTAGGCAACCAAAATGGGATACACTCTCAGAATTGTATAGGTTTACCTCAAAATCCATACCATGATGGGTTCTTAGGTGAATTTACTTTGTTTCCATACTCTAATGATCTTCAAAACCCATCCTCTCCAAGACATAGCGTCTTGCATGGCATGGGATAAGCTAGTCGAATTGTAAAAGACAAAAATTATACGTTGAAGTAGTAGAAGTCGAGCTTAATTATGAAAATAACACTTTGCGTCGTACCGTACCGTTTCACAATCAAAGGCCTCCTGGAGCTTAATGCTGAAGCGCCGACCTTCTACCAAGTGAGGCCTATCACAGAAACCCCGGTTGTCACTGCACCAGGAGCACTCCGCGAGACTTTCGTCTGACAATATTTCCTATGTTCATAATTCAAAGATTAAACTTCTAAAATTCAATATATCTACTACAAAAAACTAAATTAGTGTTGGAAATATGCCCTAGAGGCAATATTAAAATGGTTATTATTATATTTCCTTGTTCATGATAATTGTCTACTATTCATGCTATAATTGTATTAACCGTAAACCGTGATACATGTGTGAATACATAGACCACAACATGTCCCTAGTAAGCCTCTAGTTGACTAGCTCGTTGATCAACAGATGGTCATGGTTTCCTGACTATGGACATTGGACAACGGGATCACATCATTAGGAGAATGATGTGATGGACAAGACCCAATCCTAAGCATAACACAAGACCGTGTAGTTCGTTTGCTAAAGCTTTTCTAATGTCAAGTATCATTTCCTTAGACCATGAGATTGTGTAACTCCCGGATACTGTAGGAGTGGTTTGGGTGTACCAAATGTCACAACGTAACTGGGTGACTATAAAGGTGCACTATAGGTATCCTCGAAAGTATTTGTTGGGTTGGCACGAATCAAGACTGGGAGTTGTCACTCCGTATGACGGAGAGGTATCTCTGGGCCCACTCGGTAATGCATCATCATAATGAGCTCAATGTGACTAAGTAGTTAGTCATGGGATCATGCATTACGCAAGGAGTAAAGTGACTTGCCAGTAACGAGATTGAACGAGGTATTGGGATACCGAAGATCGAATCTCGGGCAAGTAACGTACCGATTGACAAAGGGAATCGTATACGAGATTGCTTGAATCCTCGACATCGTGGTTCATCCGATGAGATCATCGTGGAACATGTGGGAGCCAACATGGGTATCCCGATCCCGCTGTTGGTTATTGGCCGGAGAGCTGTCTCGGTCATGTCTACGTGATTCCCGAACCCGTAGGGTCTACACACTTAAGGTTCGATGACGCTAGGGTTAGAGGGAAGATTTGTATGTGATTACCGAATGTTGCTCGGAGTCCTGGATAAGATCTCGGACGTCACGAGGAGTTCCGGAATGGTCCGGAGGTGAAGATTTATATATGGGAAGTCAACATATGGTCGCCGGAAATATCCGAGGGTATACCGGTATTGTACCGGGACCACCGGAGGGGTTCTGGGGTCCACCGCGAGGGTCCACCTGCCCTGGAGGGCCTTATGGGCTGTAAGTGGAAGGGAACCTGCCGCTAAATGGGCTGGGCGCCATCCCCCCTTGGGCCCATGCGCCTAGGGTTGGGGGGAACCCTAAGGGGGGCGCCTCCCCTTTTGGCCATATCTCATCTAGAGGGGCCGGCCCCCTTCCCCCTTCTCCCTATTAATAGAGGTGTGGAGGGAGGGCTGCAGCACCACATCCAAGGCGCAGCCCCTCCCCTCCCCAACACCTCTCCTCCTCCACGCGAGCTTGGTGAAGCCCTGCCGGAGAACTGCCACTCCATCACCACCACGCCGCCGTGCTGCTGCTGGAGCCATCTTCCTCAACCTCTCCCTCCTCCTTGCTGAATCAAGGTGTGGGACACATCACCGGGCTGCACGTGTGTTGAACGCGGAGGTGCCGTTGTTCGACGCTTAGATCGGAATCCACCGCGATCTGAATCACTTCGAGTACGACTCCTTCATCTGCGTTCTTGCAACGCTTCCGTCTCGCGATCTTCAAAGGTATGAAGATGCAGTCCCCTCTCTCTCGTTGCTAGTTACTCCATAGATTGATCTTGGTGATGCGTAGAAATTTTTTAATTTCTGCAACGATCCACAATAGTGGCATCATGAGCTAGGTCTATGCGTAGTTTCTATGCATGAGTAGAACACAAGTTTGTTGTGGGCGTCGATTTTGTCAATTTACTTGCCAGTACTAGTCTTATCTTGTTTCGGCGGCATCGTGGGATGAAGCGGCCCGAACCGACCTTACACGTACGCTTACGTGAGACAGGTTCCACCGACTGACATGCACTAGTTGCATAACATGACTAGCGGGTGTCTGTCTCTCCCACTTTAGTCAGATTGGATTCGATGAAAAGGGTCCTTATGAAGGGAAAATAGCAATTGGCATATCACATTGTGGTTTTTGGCGTAGGTAAGAAACGTTCTTGCTACAAACCTATAGCAGCCATGTAAAAACTTGCAACAACAATTAGAGGATGTCTAACTTGTTTTTGTAGCATATGTCGTGTGATGTGATATGGCCAAAAAGGATGTGATGAATGAAATATATGTGATGTATGAGATTGATCATGTTCTTGTAATAGGAATCACGACTTGCATGTCGATGAGTATGACAACCGGCAGGAGCCATAGGAGTTGTCTTTATTTATTATATGACCTGTGTGTCATTGAATAACACTATGTAATTACATTACTTTATTGCTAAACCGTTAGCCATAGTAGTAGAAGTAATAGTTGGCGAGACAACTTCATGGAGACATGATGATGGAGATCATGATGATGGAGATCATAGTGTCATGCCAGTGACGATGATGATAATGGCGCCCCGAAGATGGAGATCAAAAGGAGCAAAATGATATTGGCCATATCATGTCACCATTTGATTGCATGTGATGTTTATCATGTTTTTGCATCTTATTTGCTTAGAACGACGGTAGCATAAATAAGATGATCCCTCATAGAATTTCAAGAAAGTGTTCCCCCTAACTGTGCGCTGTTACGAAAGTTCGTTGTTTCGAAGCACCACGTGATGATCGGGTGTGATAGATTCTAACATTCGCATACAACGGGTGTAAGCCAGATTTACACATGCAAAACACTTAGGTTGACTTCACGAGCCTAGCATGTACACCGATGATGACTAGTCCATCTCACGTGATGATCGGACACACAAGAGATCGAAAGGTCGAACATGAGTCGTATAGAAGATACGATCAACATGAAGATGTTCACCGATGATGACTAGTCCATCTCACGTGATGATCGGACACAGCCTAGTTGACTCGGATCATGGATCACTTAGATGACTAGAGGGATGTCTATCTGAGTGGGAGTTCATTAAATAATTTGATTAGATGAACTTAATTATCATGAACTTAGTCTAAAATCTTTGCAATATGTCTTGTAGATCAAATGGCCCGCGCTAATGTTGCCCTCAACTTCAACGCGTTCCTAGAGAAAACCAAGCTGAAAGACGATGGTAGCAACTATACGGACTGGGTCCGGAACTTGAGGATCATCCTCATAGCTGCCAAAAGAGCATATGTCCTAGATGAACCACTAGGTGAAGCACCCATTTTCCCAGCAACTCAAGACGTTATGAACGCCTGGCAGTCGCGTAGTGATGATTACTCCCTGGTTCAGTGCGGCATGCTTTACAGCTTAGAACCGGGGCTCCAAAAGCGTTTTGAGCAGCACGAAGCATATGAGATGCTCCAAGAGCTAAAAATGGTTTTCCAAGCTCATGCCCGGGTCGAGAGATATGAAGTCTACGACAAGTTCTACAGTTGTAAGATGGAGGGCAATAGTTCTGTCAGCAAGCACATACTCAAAATGTCTGGGTTGCACAATCGCTTGTCTCAGCTGGGAGTTAATCTCCCGAATGACGTAATCTTTAACAGAATCCTTCAGCCGCTCCCACCTAGATACAAGAGCTTTGTGATGAATTACAATATGCAGGGGATGGTGAAAACCATTCCTGAGGTATTTTCAATGCTGAAATCAGCGGAGGTGGAGATCAAAAGGGAACATCAAGTGTTGATGGTCAATAAAACCACTAGTTTCAAGAAAGGCAAGGGTAAAATGAACTTCAAGAAGGACGGTGCTACGTATTGAGCTTGCGTTAGTTTTCCTTGAAGAGGAAAGGGTGATGCAGCAACAATAGCGTAAGTATTTCCCTCAGTTTTTGAGAACCAAGGTATCAATCCAGTAGGAGGCTCCTCAACAAGTCCCACGAACATACACAAACAAACAAAGAACTCGCAACCAACGCGATAAAGGGGCTGTCAATCCCTTCATGACCACTTGCGAAAGTGAGATCTGGTAGAGATAATATGATAAGATAAATATATTTTTGGTATTTTATAATATAGATGCAGAAAATAAAGATGCAAATAAAAGTAAATTGGAACCAAATATGATAAGAGATAGACCCGGGGGGCATAGATTTCACTAGAGGCTTCTCTCAAGATAGCATAAGTATTACGGTGGGTGAACAAATTACTGTCGAGCAATTGATAGAAAAGAGAATAATTATAACGTTATCTAGGCATGATCATGTATATAGGCATCATGTCCGCAACAAGTAGACCGACTCCTGCCTGCATCTACTACTATTACTCCACACATCGACCGCTATCCAGCATGCATCTAGAGTATTAAGTTCATAAGAACAGAGTAATGCATTAAGCAAGATGACATGATGTAGAGGATAAACTCAAGCAATATGATATAAACCCCATCTTTTTATCCTTGATGGTAACAATACAATATGTGTCTTGCAACCCTTTCTGTCACTGGGTAAGAACACCGCAAGATTGAACCCAAAGCTAAGCACTTCTCCCATGGCAAGAAAGATCAATCTAGTAGGCCAAACCAAACCGATAATTCGAAGAGACTTGCAAAGATAACTCAATCATATAAAAGAATTCAGAGAAGATTCAATTATTATCCATAGATAAACTTGATCATAATCCCACAATTCATCGGATCTCAACAAACACACCGCAAAAAGAGATTACATCGAATAGATCTCCACAAGAGAGGGGGAGAACATTGTATTGAGATCCAAAAAGAGAGAAGAACCATCTAGCTAATAACTATGGACCCGAAGGCCTGTGGTAAACTACTCACAACTCATCGGAAGGGCTATGGTGTTGATGCAAAATCCCTCCATGGTGGAATCCCCCTCCGGCAGAACGCTGGCAATGGCTCCGAGATGGGATCTCGTGGATACAGAAGGTTACGGTGGCGGAAATATTTCTTTGGTGGCTCCCTGGATGTTTTCAGGGTACGTAGGCTTATATAGGAGGAAGAAGTAGGTCGGTGGCCGCCCGAGGGGCCCATGAGACAGGGGGCACGCCCTATAGGGGGGCTACCCTCTCGTGGCCACCTCGGCTGCTTCTTGACTTGCACTCCAAGTCCTTTGGATCACGTTCGTTCCAAAAATCACGCTCCCGAAGGTTTTATTCCGTTTGGACTCCGTTTGATATTCCTTTTCTTCGAAATACTGAAATAGGCAAAAAAAATAGCAATACGAGCTGGGCCACTGGTTAGTAGGTTAGTCCCAAAAATGATAATAATGTGTAAATTAAAGCCCATAAACCTCCAAAACAGGTAATATAATAGCATGGAACAATAAAAATTTATAGATACGTTGGAGACGTATCAAGCATCCTCAAGCTTAATTCCTGCTCGTCCTCGAGTAGGTAAATGATAAAAACAGAATTTTTGATGTGGAATGCTACCTAGCATAATTCTCAATGTAATTTTCTTTAATGTAGCATGAATGTTCAGATCCAAATGACTCAAGATAAAAACTTATAAAACATAAAAATAATAATGCTTCAAAGCATCCTAATAAATAATCATGTCCTATCAAAATAACATAGCCAAAGAAAGCTTATCCCTACAAAATCATATAGTTAGGCCATGCTTCATTTTCATTTCATAAAATACTCCCATCATGCACAACCCCGATGACGAGCCGAGCAATTGGTTCATACTTTTTAACACGCTTCAGCTTTTCAACTCTTACGCAATACATGAGCGCAAGCCATGGACATAGCACTATGGTGGTCTAATATGGTGGTTGTGAGGACAAAAAGTGGGAGAAGATAGTTTCACATCAACTAGGCGTATCAACGGGCTATGGAGATGCCCATCAATAGATATCAATGTGAGTGAGTAGGGATTGCCATGCAACGGATGCACTAGAGCTATAAATATATGAAAGCTCAACAAAAGAAACTAAGTGGGTGTGCATCCAACTTGCTTGCTCACGAAGACCTAGGGCATTTTGAGGAAGTCAATCATTGGAATATACAAGCCAAGTTCTATAATGAAAAATTCCCACTAGTATATGAAAGTGACAACATATGAGACTCTCTATCATGAAGATCATGGTGTTATTTTTGAATCACAAGTGTGGAAAAAGAGATAGTAGCAATTGTCCCTTCTCTCTTTTTCTCTCATTTTTTCTTTTTTTCTTTTTTTTCTTTCTCTTTCTTTTCTTTTTTTCTTTCTTTTTTTTCTTTTTGTGGGCTTCTTTGGCCTCTTTTATTTTTATAAAGTCTGAAGTCCCATCCCGACTTGTGGGGGATAGTCTTCATCATCCTTTCCTCACTGGGACAATGCTCTAATAATGAATATCATCACACTTTTATGGATTTACAACTCAAGAATTACAACTCAAAGCTAGAACAAAATATGACTCTATATGAATGCCTCCGGCGGTGTACCGGGATATGCAATGAATCAAGAGTGACATGTATGAAAATTATGAAGGTGGCCTTGCCACAAATACAATGTCAACTACATGATCATGCAAAGAGCAATATGACAATGATGAAACATGTCATAATAAACAGAACGGTGGAAAGTTGCATGGAAATATATCTCAGAATGGCTATGGAAATGCCATAATAGGTAGGTATGGTGGCTGTTTTGAGGAAGGTAAATAATGGGTTTGTGCTACCGGTGAAAATTGCACGGTAAAATAGAGGCTAGCTAAGTGGAAGGATGAGTGTGCGTATATCCATGGACTCACATTTGTCATAAAATACTCATATACTTATTGCAAAAATCTACTTAGCACTCGAAGCAAAGTACTACTACGCATGCTCCAAAAGGGATAGATTGGTAGGAAAAATCCATCGCTTGTCCCCGACTGCCACTCATAAGGAAGACACTCAAAAGAGCACCTCATGCAACAAATTTGTCACACAACTTTTACCATACGTGCATGCTACGGGACTTGCCAACTTCAACAAAAGTATCTCTCAATTTCATAATCATCCACTAGCATGACTGTTGGGGATATAACTACTGAGTGTAAATCGCCCAGGAGGGGCCGGTTCACCCTCAACTATATTGAAGCCCACGAAGACTCAGAAGATGGCACTTTACTATGAAACTTAGAGGCCCGGAGCCCAAAGGCGGATTAGGGCCCATAGTGGTAAACCGCCATAGTCATGTAACTTGTGTTGTAACATAAGGAAAGGAGAGACCAAGCCGAACACTTGTATGAGTCAGCCTCGGGACTCTGTAGACCGGCCGGGCGTCAACCCATGTATATAAGGGGACGACCCGGCGGTGGTTCAGGAACAAGAAACACAACTCGATAGCCAGGCATAGCTTGTTTAGCTCCCTGGTTAGCGAGACCCCAATAATCCCATCACAACTAGACGTAGGCCTTTACCTTCATCGAAGGGGCCGAACTAGTATAAAATCCCTCGTGTCCTTTGTCCGGTTTAACCCCTTTAAGCTAACCCGTCACGATGGCTCCACGACTAAGTCCTTACACGAGGACATCTGACATGATATTTCCACAACAGTTGGCGCCCACTGTGGGGCTATCGCACGATTGTTTCGAGTTCTTGGAGGGCAGCTTTGAAGGACTCAAAGGATAGGTTGTGGGCCGGATGACCAAGAGTCGTCGTGGCAAGCTCTACATCGACGATGCAGGCTGGGGCCCTGAGGCCGGCTCAATCGAGTACGGGTACCGGGTCCCCTTCGGTGGAATTCACGTCTTCATCAGCAAGATCGACGAACTGGGCCCTGAGCCGGACACCTGCACCGACCTCATCGAAATGGCTCAGCGTGCAAGTCCCGCTCGGGTTCAGCCTACCGTGAAGCGTGCGTTCGTGGGATGTATCCATGTGATCGGATCTGAACCGGTGTCTTAGGGTGAGATGGTCGCTTATTCCGACGGCGAATCATCCACTGGTGAAACCGAATCCCTGTGCCAAGTTCGGGATGGCATGTTTGAAGGGTATTCCGATGGCACCAGTATTTCGGAATTTCTTGAAACGCCGAACCACATTGGAATCTTCATGGCTGGAACACAGCCAACCTTGCAAAACTCTACTACGGCGGTGTCTGGACCGGTAGCAGGGGTAGGAGGCTCCGTGCGTCGGCCGGCTCAAGTTCTCTCCGGTTTGATGGATGCCTGGGCGGCCTTGTTGACCACGGCAGTTACACCCGCGACGCAGGATCAGCACAATGCGGACATTGCGAGTCTAAAAGATCAGATAACACAAGCCAAGGCGGACTTAGCAGCTGAGGAAACCAGGATGGCGGAGGAACGGGCCACTTTAGATGCCCAAGCGCAAAGGATTCAAGCTGAGAATTATCGGCTTTTGATGGATCAGAATGCTTTAAATCAAGTATCCAGGAGGAAACATCAATCTCACTTGCCGGCGGATTACAACGCGATGAATCTCTTTGGAATGCCAGGTGCAGGAACTAGTAACCCGCCAGCAGTAAACGGAATACCGATCCAAGGATCGGGGCGCCGGATCAACCTCAGGTGATGGGTCCACCTCAGCGTACGGATAACCCGCCGTGGTATACCACACCGCCGCCGGGTCACTTCTCTACCCCGTTGGACAATATGATAGCGGTAGCATCCCGGTTGGCCGTTATTCCTATTGAAGGTGAATTGCCGGCAGCGGTTGAGACACGGCGGGCCAGGGATCTTCTTCAAACAGCTTTGACACAATAGCAAGCCTACTCATATAGCCGAGACAGGGTTTACTCAACTCCACGACCGAGCAAAAGCTATAGCAGGCATATAGATGAACCGGAGGTGTCTAGCAGTGCGCGGCGCCGCATTGTCCCTCAAGGGCCTAATCCGGTGCATGGTGATATGAACGCTCAGGACATGGTGGATAATGGCAGAGCACGAAGGGAGGCCGCTTTAGCAGCACAACATACGGGTCGATACCAACCCACCCCGTTTCAGCTAGCAGCATCAGTGGACCGAGGTGTTGGAGTTGCTTTCAGCTCATGGGGAGTACCATGCCTTTATTCCGGCTCTCCGTAATGTATGATTGCCTAAGGACTTCAAGGGCCCACGTAAGGTGCCAAATTACACCGCTGATCAGCCACCTGAGGCGTGGGTGGAAAGTTATGAGATGGCAATGGAGATGCTGGACGTTGATGAAGCGGCTTGTGCAAAGTAATTCACGATGATGTTGGAGGGAACAACCCGTACTTGGTTGAAAAACTTACCACCTAACTCCATTGAGTCATGGGACCAGTTGAAGGCCCGGTTTATAGCCAATTTCAAGGACACATGTAAGCAGCCTATGTCCATTGTGGATCTTGACGCCTGTGTGCAAGGGGAGAATGAGTCAACAACTCATTGGGTGCGCCGGGTTTCAGAAGTCTTGCATTCATCGGATCGTATTAATGCTGGCTCGGTAATCATCTCCTTGGAGCGTAATTGCCGGTTTAAGTCACTGAAGATGAAGTTGGGACGGCTCAAGCGCCACTGCAATGACATGGGCACTCTTATGGCCGCCTTAGTCAAGTATGTCGATTCTGATAATACCAAGGATCCCGATTCTGATGAGGAGAAACTGGAGAAGGGAAATAAGAACAGCGGTGCAAAGGGACAGCAGCACAACCAAGGAGGCCATGGGAATAATGGTAAGCGTAAAGCGGATTCAGATTTTGTAGCTAATGCTAATGTGCAGCGTCGTAAGGGTAAACCGCCCAAGCGCGGCGGCGGAATGAATTTGGAGCGTTTGTTGAATCAGCCCTGCCCAAAGCATGGGACCAAGGAGGTTCCCACAACGCATCTCTGGAAAGATTGTCACATTATGAAGGAGTTCAAAAACTCTGATCTTTTCCGGTATGATCAGGGTCCATCGGGCGGTTCAGGCCCGGTCTTTCATGGTGGCAGCGGTTCAAGATCTGGATTTCGGAATAATCAGGGCAATCAGAACAACCAAAGTGGTAATAACCAGCAGAGTAATCAAGGAAATCAGCAGCAGTCGGGTTACGAGAGTCACCCAAAGCAGTTGAATGGTGGGCAGTATCATGTGTTCACCACTAGTTTGTGCAAGCGTGATCAGAAGCTTCACAAGAGGGCTGTTAATGCCGTTGAACCGGCGGTACCACGTTACCTACGATGGTCCGAACAACCTATTATATGGAGCAGAGAGGATCATCCGCCCCGGGTTGACAATCCGGGTCACCTGGCTTTGGTGGTGGCACCTCAGGTGGGAGGTTATAAGTTCACCAAGGTACTCATGGATGGAGGGAGCAGTATCAACATTCTGTATTATGAGACCTTCCGTCGCATGGGGTTGATAGACAAGAGTCTTAAACCGTCCAATACTATTTTCCATGGTGTGGTACTAGGTAAATCGGCATATCCTGTTGGTAAGATCGCTTTGGAAGTTGTGTTTGGTGATGAACATGATTCCTGGTCTGAGACATTGACCTTTGAAGTGGTGAGGATCCAGAGCCCGTACCATGCACTGTTTGGGCGACCGACTTATGCAAAGTTCATGGCGAGGCCCTGTTATATTTATTTGCAGCTGAAGATGCCGGGTCATAAGGGGACCATTACGGTTCACGGAAGTCGTAAAATCGCTTTGGATTGCGAGGAAGGTGATGCAGCCTATGCTGAGTCGGTTTGTGCTACAGAGGAGCTGAAGTTTTATAAGGAAAATGTTGATCCGACACACATGACCCCTCTAAAGAAGCCTACCACTGAGCATGACCCAACCCTACATTTCAAACCGGCTGATGAGACTAAACTTGTTGACTTTGTTCCTGGCGATTCATCCAAGCAGTTTAGCATCAGCACAAATCTTGATCCGAAATAGGAAAGCGCGCTCATCGAGTTCATACGTGAGAACCGGGACATTTTTGCATGGAAGCCTTCTGACATGCCAGGTGTACCAAGGGAACTCGCTGAGCACACTCTCAATATTGATCCCAAGTTTAAACTGGTCAAGCGATTTCTTTGTCGCTTCAACGAGGAAAGACACAAGGCAATTGGTGAAGAGGTAGCCCGGCTGTTGGCTGCTGGGTTTATCATTGAAGTGTTTCACCCTGAGTGGTTGGCTAATCCGGTGCTTGTTCTTAAGAAAAACGGCACTTGGCACATGTGTGTGGATTACAAAAATTTGAACAAAGCTTGCCGGTCGATCCTTTTGCGCTCCCGCGTATTGATCAGATCATTGATGCGACGGCGGGTTGTGAGCGTTTGAGTTTTTTGGATGCTTATTCATGTTGGGGAACGTAGTAATTTCAAAAAAATTCCTACGCACATGCAAGATCATGGTGATGGCATAGCAACGAGTGGGGAGAGTGTTTTCCACGTACCCTCGTAGACCGTAAGCGGAAGCGTTATCACAACGCGGTTGATGTAGTCATACGTCTTCACGACTCGACTGATCCAAGTACCGAACGTACGGCACCTCCGTGTTCAGCACACGTTCAGCTCGATGACGTTACCCGGGCTCCAATCCAGCAAAGCGTCGGGGATGAGTTCCGTCAGCACGACAGCATGGTGACGATAATGATGTTCTACCGGCGCAGGGCTTCGCCTAAACTCCGCGACGATATGACCGAGGTGGAATATGGTGGAGGGGGCACCGCACACGGCTAAGGAACGATCCGTAGATCAACTTGTGTGTCCTAGGGTGCCCCCTGCCCCCGTATATAAAGGAGCAAGGGGGGAGGCCGGCCGGCCCCTTGGGGCGCGCCAAGGAGGAGGAGTTCTCCTCCTAGTAGGAGTAGGACTCCCCCTTTTCCTAATCCTACTAGGAGGGGGAAAGGAAGGGGGAGAGGGGGAAGGAAAGAGGGGGGCGCCGCCCCCCCTCCTAGTCCAATTCGGACCAGAGGGAGAGGGGGCGCGCGGCCCACCCTGGCTGCCCCTCTCTCTTCCCACTAAGGCCCATGTGGCCCATTAACTCTCCCGGGGGGGTTCTGGTAACCCTCCGGCACTCCGGTTTTCTCCGAAATCACCCGGAACACTTCCGGTGTCCGAATATAGTCGTCCAATATATCAATCTTTATGTCTCGACCATTTCGAGACTCCTCGTCATGTCCGTGATCACATCCGGGACTCCAAACAAACTTCGGTACATCAAAAATTATAAACTCATAATAAAACTGTCATCGTAACGTTAAGCGTGCGGACCCTACGGGTTCGAGAACTATGTAGACATGACCTAGAACTATTCTCGGTCAATAACCAATAGTGGAACTTGGATGTTTATATTGGTTCCTACATATTCTACGAAGATCTTTATCGGTCAAACTGCATAACAACATACGTTGTTCCCTTTGTCTTCGGTATGTTACTTGCCCGAGATTCGATCGTCGGTATCCAATACCTAGTTCAATCTCGTTACCGGCAAGTCTCTTTACTCTCATTAGTTACAATGCTTGCAAGGCTTAAGTGATGAGTATTACCGAGAGGGCCCAGAGATACCTCTCCGACAATCGGATGACAAAACCTAATCTCGAATTATGCCAACTCAACATGTACCTTTGGAGACACCTGTAGAGCACCTTTATAATCACCCAGTAACGTTGTGACGTTTGGTAGCACACAAAGTGTTCCTCCGGTAAACGGGAGTTGCACAATCTCATAGTTGTAGGAACTTTTTATAAGTCATGAAGAAAGCAATAGCAACATACTAAACGATCAAGTGCTAAGCTAACGGAATGGGTCAAGTCAATCACAACATTCTCCTAATGATGTGATCCCATTAATCAAATGACAACACATGTCTATGGTTAGGAAACATAACCATCTTTGATTAATGAGCTAGTCAAGTAGAGGCATACTAGTGACACTATGTTTGTCTATGTATTCACACATGTATCATGTTTCCGGTTAATACAATTCTAGCATGAATAATAAACATTTATCATGATATGAGGAAATAAATAATAACTTTATTATTGCCTCTAGGGCATATTTCCTTCAGTCTCCCACTTGCACTAGAGTCAATAATCTAGATTACATAGTAATGATTCTAACACCCATGGAGTCTTAGTGCTGATCATGTTTTGCTCGTGAGAGAGGCTTAGTCAACGGGTCTGCAACATTCAGATCCGTATGTATTTTGCAAATCTCTATGTCTCCCACTTGGACTTGGTCCCAAATGGAATTGAAGCGTCTCTTGATGTGCTTGGTCCTCTTGTGAAATCTGGATTCCTTTGCCAAGGCAATTGCACCAGTATTGTCACAGAAGATCTTCATTGGTCCCGATGCACTAGGTATAACACCTAGATCGGAAATGAACTCCTTCATCCAGACTCCTTCATTTGTTGCTTCCGAAGCAGCTATGTACTCCGCTTCACATGTAGATCCCGCCACGACGCTTTGTTTAGAACTGCACCAACTTACAGCTCCACCGTTTAAAAAAATACGTATCCGGTTTGCGATTTAGAATCGTCCGGATCAGTGTCAAAGCTTGCATCGACGTAACCATTTACGACTAGCTCTTTGTCACCTCCATATACGAGAAACATATCCTTAGTCCTTTTCAGGTATTTCAGGATGTTCTTGACCGCTGTCAAGTGACCCACTCCTGGATTACTTTGGTACCTCCCTGCTAAACTAATAGCAAGGCACACATCAGGTCTGGTACACTACATTGCATACATGATAGAGCCTATGGCTGAAGCATAGGGAACTCCTTTCATTTTCTCTCTATCTTATGCAGTGGTCGGGCATTGAGTCTGACTCAACTTTATACCTTGTAATACAGGCAAGAACCCTTTCTTCGCCTGATCCATATTGAACTTTTTCAACACTTTATCAAGGTATGTGCATTGTGAAAGTCCAATCAAGCGTCTTGATCTATCTCTATAGATCTTAATGCCCAATATGTAAGCAGCTTCACCGAGGTCTTTCATTGAAAAACTTTTATTCAAGTATCCTTTTATGCCATTCAGAAATTCTATATCATTTCCAATCAACAATATGTCATCCACATATAATATTAGAAATGCTACAGAGCTCCCACTCACTTTCTTGTAAATACAGGCTTCTCCAAAAGTCTGTATAAAACCATATGCTTTGATCACACTATCAAAGCGTTTATTCCAACTCCGAGAGGTTTGCACCAGACCATAGATTGATCGCTGGAGCTTGCACACTTTGTTAGCTCCCTTAGGATCGACAAAACCTTCCGGTTGCATCATATACAACTCTTCTTCCAGAAATCCATTCAGAAATGCGGTTTTGATATCCATCTGCCAAATTTCATAATCATAAAATGCGGCAATCGCTAACATGATTCAGACAGACTTAAGCATCGCTACGGGTGAGAAAGTCTCATCATAGTCAACCCCTTGAACTTGTCGAAAACCTTTCGCAACAAGTCAAGCTTTATAGACAGTTACATTACTGTCAGCGTCAGTCTTCTTCTTAAAGATCCATTTATTCTCAATGGTTTGCCGATCATCGGGCAAGTCAACCAAAGTCCATACTTTGTTTTCATACATGGATCCCATCTCAGATTTCATGGCTTCTAGCCATTTTGCGGAATCTGGGCTCATCATCGCTTCCTCATAGTTTGTAGGTTCATCATGGTCAAGTAACATGACTTCCAGAATAGGATTACCGTACCACTCTGGTGCAGATTTTATTCTGGTAGACCTACGAGGTTTAGTAGAAACTTGATCTGAAGTTTCATGATCAATATCATTATCTTCCTCACTAATTGGTCTAGATGTCACAGGAACTGATTTCTGTGATGAACTACTTTCCAATGAGGGAGCAGACATAGTTATCTCATCAAGTTCTACTTTCCTCCCACTCACTTCTTTTGAGAGAAACTCTTTTTCTAGAAAGGATCCATTCTTAGCAACAAATGTCTTGCCTTCGGATCTGTGATAGAAGGTGTACCCAACAGTCTCTTTTGGGTATCCTATGAAGACACATTTCTCCGATTTGGGTTTGAGCTTATCTGGTTGAAGTTTCTTCACATAAGCATCGCAGCCCCAAACTTTAAGAAACGACAACTTTGGTTTCTTGCCAAACCATAGCTCATAAGGCGTCATCTCAACGGATTTTGATGGTGCCCTATTCAATGTGATTGCAGCCGTCTCTAAAGCATAACCCCAAAATGATAGCGGTAAATTAGTAAGAGACATCATAGATCGCACCATATCTAGTAAAGTATGATTACGACGTTCGGACACACCATTACGTTGTGGTGCTCCGGGTGGTGTGAGTTGCGAAACTATTCCGCATTGTTTCAAATGTAAACCAAACTCGTAACTCAAATATTCTCCTCCATGATCAGATCGTAGAAACTTAATTTTCTTGTTACGATGATTTTCTACTTCACTCTGAAATTCTTTGAACTTTTCAAATGTTTCAGACTTGTGTTTCATTAATTAGATATACCCATATCTGCTCAAATCATCTGTGAAGGTGAGAAAATAACGATATCCGCCACGAGCTTCAATATTCATCGGTACACATACATCTGTATGTATGATTTCCAACAAATCTGTTGCTCTCTCCATAGTACCGGAGAACGGTGTTTTAGTCATCTTGCCCATGAGGCACGGTTCGCAAGTACCAAGTGATTCATAATCAAGTGATTCCAAAAGTCCATCAGTATGGAGTTTCTTCATGCGCTTTACACCGATATGACCTAAACGGCAGTGCCACAAATAAGTTGCACTATCATTATCAACTCTGCATCTTTTGGCTTGGACATTATGAATATGTGTATCACTACTATCGAGATTCAATAAAAATAGACCACTCTTCAAGGGTGCATGACCATAAAAGATATTACTCATATAAATAGAACAACCATTATTCTCTGATTTAAATGAATAATCGTCTCGCATCAAACAAGATCCAGATATAATGTTCATGCTCAACGCTGGCACCAAATAACAATTATTCAGGTCTAAGACTAATCCCGAAGGTAGATGTAGAGGTAGCATGCCGACCGCGATCACATCGACTTTGGAACCGTTTCCCACGCGCATCGTCACCTCGCCCTTGGCCAGTGCTCGCTTATTCCGTAGTCCCTGTTTCGAGTTGCAAATATTAGCAACAGAACCAGTATCAAATACCCAGGTGCTACTACGAGCTCTAGTTAGGTACACATCAATAACATGTATATCACATATACCTTTGTTCACTTTGCCATCCTTCTTATCCGCCAAATACTTGGGGCAGTTCTGCTTCCAGTGACCAGTTCTCTTGCAGTACAAGCACTCAGTTTCAGGCTTAGGTCCAGACTTGGGTTTCTTCTCTTGAGCAGCAACTTGCTTGCTATTCTTCTTGAAGTTCCCCTTCTTCTTCCCTTTGCCCTTTTTCTTGAAACTAGTGGTCTTGTTAACCATCAACACTTGATGCTCCTTCTTGATTTCTACCTCCGCAGCCTTTAGCATTGCGAAGAGCTCGGGAATTGTCTTGTTCATCCCTTGCATATTATAGTTCATCACGAAGCTCTTGTAGCTTGGTGGCAGTGATTGGAGAATTCTGTCAATGACGCTATCATCCGGAAGATTAACTCCCAGTTGAATCAAGTGATTATTATACCCAGACATTTTGAGTATATGCTCACTAACATAACTATTCTCCTCCATCTTGCAGCTGTAGAACTTATTGGAGACTTCATATCTCTCAATCTGGGCATTTGCTTGAAATATTAACTTCAACTCCTGGAACATCTCATATGCTCCATGACGTTCAAAACGTCGTTGAAGACCCGGTTCTAAGCCGTAAAGCATGGCACACTGAACTATAGAGTAGTCATCAGCTTTGCTCTGCCAGACGTTCACAACATCTGGTGTTGCACCTGCAGCAGGCCTGGCACCTAGCGGTGCTTCCAGGACGTAATTCTTCTGTGCAGCAATGAGGATAATCCTCAAGTTACGGACCCAGTCCGTGTAATTGCTACCATCATCTTTCAACTTTGCTTTCTCAAGGAACGCATTAAAATTCAACGGAACAACATCACGAGCTATCTATCTACAACAAACATAGACAAGCAAAACACTATCAGGTACTAAGTTCATGATAAATTTAAGTTCAATTAATCATATTACTTAAGAACTCCCACTTAGATAGATATCTCTCTAGTCATCTAAGTGATTACGTGATCCAAATCAACTAAACCATAACCGATCATCACGTGAGATGGAGTAGTTTTCAATGGTGAACATCACTATGTTGATCATATCTACTATATGATTCACGCTCGACCTTTCGGTCTCTGTGTTCCGAGGCCATATCTGCATATGCTAGGCTCGTCAAGTATAACCTGAATATTCTGCGTGTGCAAAACTGGCTTGCACCTATTGTAGATGGACGTAGAGCTTATCACACCCGATCATCACGTGGTGTCTGGGCACGACGAACGTTGGCAACGGTGCATATTCAGGGAGAACACTTCTTGATAATTTTTAGTGAGATATCATCTTAAAATGCTACCGTCAATCAAAGCAAGATAAGATGCATAAAGGATAAACATCACATGCAATCAATATAAGTGATATGATATGGCCATCATCATCTTGTGCTTGTGATCTCCATCTTCGAAGCACCATCGTGATCACCATCGTCACCGGCGCGACACCTTGATCTCCATCGTAGCATCGTTGGCGTTACGCCATCTATTGCTTCTACGACTATCGCTACCGCTTAGTGATAAAGTAAAGCAATTACAGGGCGTTTGCATTTCATACAATAAAGCGACAACTATATGGCTCCTGCCAGTTGCCGATAACTTCGGTTACAAAACATGATCATCTCATACAATAAAATATAGCATCACGTCTTGACCATATCACATCACAACATGCCCTGCAAAAACAAGTTAGACGTCCTCTACTTTGTTGTTGCAAATTTTACGTGGCTGCTACGGGCTTAGCAAGAACCGTTCTTACCTACACATCAAAACCACAACGATAGTTCGTCAAGTTAGTGCTGTTTTAACCTTCGCAAGGACCGGGTGTAGCCACACTCGATTCAGCTAAAGTGAGAGAGACAGACAACCGCCAGTCACCTTTAAGCACGAGTGCTCGCAACGGTGAAACCAATCTCGCGTAAGCGTACGCGTAATGTCGGTCCGGGCCGCTTCATCTCACAATACCGCCGAACCAAAGTATGACATGCTGGTAAGCAGTATGACTTGTATCGCCCACAACTCACTTGTGTTCTACTCGTGCATATGGCATCTACGCATAAAACCTGACTCGGATGCCACTGTTGGGGAACATAGTAATTTCAAAAAAAATCCTACGCACACACAAGATCATGGTGATGGCATAGCAACGAGAGGGGAGAGTGTTGTCCACGTACCCTCGTAGACCGTAAGCGGAAGTGTTATCACAACGCGGTTGATGTAGTCGTACGTCTTCACGACTCGACGATCCAAGTACCGAACGTACGGCACCTCCGTGTTCAGCACACGTTCAGCTCGGTGACGTTCCCCGGGCTCCAATCCAGCAAAGCGTCGGGGATGAGTTCCGTCAGCACGACGGCGTGGTGACAATGATGATGTTCTACCGGCGCAGGGCTTCGCCTAAACTCCACGACATATGACCGAGGTGGAATATGGTGGAGGGGGGCACCGCACACGGCTAAGGAACGATCCGTAGATCAACTTGTGTGTCCTAGGGTGCCCCCTGCCCCCGTATATAAAGGAGCAAGGGGGGAGGCCAGCCGGCCCCTTGGGGCGCGCCAAGGAGGAGGAGTCCTCCTCCTAGTAGGAGTAGGACTCCCCCTTTTCCTACTCCTACTAGGAGGGGGAAAGGAAGGGGGAGAGGGGGAAGGAAAGAGGGGGGCACCGCCCCCCCTCCTAGTCCAATTCGGAGCAGAGGGAGAGGGGGCGCGCGGCCCACCTTGGCCGCCCCTCTCTCTTCCCACTAAGGCCCATGTGGCCCATTAACTCTCCC
>NC_041389.1:469366618-469421713 GCF_002162155.2 Triticum dicoccoides | reverse complement strand
GGCACTCCGGTTTTCTCCTAAATCACCCGGAACACTTCCGGTGTCCGAAATCACCCGGAACACTTCCGGTAACCCTTGTTTATGTCTCGAACATTTCGAGACTCCTCTTCATGTCCGTGATCACATCCGGGACTCCTAACAAACTTCGGTACATCAAAACTTATCAACTCATAATAAAACTATCATCGTAACATTAAGCGTGCGGACCCTACGGGTTCGAGAACTATGTAGACATGACCTAGAACTATTCTCGGTCAATAACCAATAGTGGAACATGGATGTTCATATTGGTTCCTACATATTCTACGAAGATCTTTATCGGTCAAACCGCATAACAACATACATTGTTCCCTTTGTCTTCGGTATGTTACTTGCCCGAGATTCGATCGTCGGTATCCAATACCTAGTTCAATCTCGTTACCGGCAAGTCTCTTTACTCGTTACATAATACATCATTTCATAACTAACTCATTAGTTACAATGCTTGCAGGCTTAAGTGATGAGTATTACCGAGAGGGCCCAGAGATACCTCTCCGACAATCGGAGTGACAAAACCTAATCTCGAATTATGCCAACTCAACATGTACCTTTGGAGACACCTGTAGAGCACCTTTATAATCACCCAGTAACGTTGTGATGTTTGGTAGCACACAAAGTGTTCCTCCGGTAAACGGGAGTTGCACAATCTCATAGTTGTAGGAACTTTGTATAAGTCATGAAGAAAGCAATAGCAACATACTAAATGATCAAGTGCTAAGCTAACGGAATGGGTCAAGTCAATCACAACATTCTCCTAATGATGTGATCCCATTAATCAAATGACAACACATGTCTATGGTTAGGAAACATAACCATCTTTGATTAATGAGCTAGTCAAGTAGAGGCATACTAGTGACACTATGTTTGTCTATGTATTCACACATGTATCATGTTTCCGGTTAATACAATTAGCATGAATAATAAACATTTATCATGATATGAGGAAATAAATAATAACTTTATTATTGCCTCTAGGGCATATTTCCTTCAATTCAGGCTATCATCAGATCAAAATGGCAGTTAAGGACCAGGAGAAGACCGCCTTCATCACTCCCTTTGGAGCCTTCTGCTATGTTTCTATGCCCTTTGGGCTCAAGAGTGCCCATGCAACTTATCAGCGCTGTGTGCAGAATTGTCTTCATACTCAGATTGGGC
This sequence comes from Triticum dicoccoides, assembly GCF_002162155.2. Classification (NCBI taxonomy): domain Eukaryota; kingdom Viridiplantae; phylum Streptophyta; class Magnoliopsida; order Poales; family Poaceae; genus Triticum; species Triticum dicoccoides. Next base: position 469,420,519 of record NC_041389.1, on the reverse strand, counting down.
GCATTGTTCATGCCTATGTTGATGACATTGTGGTAAAATCCAGGAAGAAGGAGACACTGATAGATGATCTCAAGGAGACCTTTGACAATCTGCGGGTTTACAAGATGATGCTCAATCCGGACAAGTGTGTCTTTGGTGTTCCGGCAGGCAAGCTTCTAGGCTTTCTGGTGTCCAACAAAGGAATTGAGGCTAATCCGGAGAATATCAAAGCGATTACATCTTTGGCTAAACCAACGTGCATCAATCATGTTCAGCGTCTAGCAGGGAGGATTGCAGCCCTAAGCCGGTTTATCAGCCATTTGGGAGAGAAGGCGATCCCTCTATATCAGATGTTGAAGAAAACAGACACCTTTGTCTGGAGTGATGCGGCTAATGCGGCGTTTGAAGACTTGAAGCGGCAGTTGGCTGAACCGCCGGTCCTTGCTGCTCCAGTTGACAGGGAGCCCTTGTTGTTGTATGTGGCTGCTAACACCGTGCTATCAGTGTGGCAATTCTGGTGGAGCGCAAGGAGGCTGGTAAGGAGTACCCGGTTCAATGGCCAGTTTACTATATCAATGAGGTGCTTATCGAGTCAAAGCAGCGATATCCGCATTGGCAAAAGCTCGTATATGGGTTTTTTATGGCAAGTCGGAAGCTCAAACAATATTTCCAAGGCCATCCCATTACGGTTGTCAGTTCAGCTCCGTTGGGGGATATAATTCAGAACAGGGAAGCAACTGGACGGGTTGCAAAATGGGCAATTGAACTTGGTCCACATGGTCTGAAGTATGTGCCCCGAACTGCCATAAAGTCTTAGGCGCTGGTGGACTTCATCAATGACTGGACCGAGTTACAAGCGCCAGAGGACAAACCAGATAATACATACTGGACTATTCACTTTGATGGATCCAGGCAATTGGAGGGCTCGGGGGCTGGAGTTGTTCTTACTTCCCCTCGAGGTGATAAAATTCGTTATGTCCTCCATTTAATGTTCCCCTGTACTAACAATGCAGCTGAGTACGAGGCTCTGCTCCATGGGCTCCGAGTGGCCAAGGAGATGAATTTAATCCGGTTACGATGTTTTGGAGACTCTGATCTGGTGGCTCAGCAAGTTTTCGGCACTTGGGATTCTAAGGATCCACTCATGGCGGCTTACAGACGTGAAGTGGATATTGTGGTGGGTTACTTCAAAGGGTATCAGGTTGAGCATATTGATCGGCGCAAAAACGAAGCAGCAGACGCTTTAAGCCGGCTTGGATCTCATCGTAAACTGGTACCTCCCAATACATTTTTAGATATCTTGCATAACCCGTCTGTTAAGTTGCCTACAGAGGAGGATTTGGCTGTTCCCGACCCGGAGGCTCAATTGGTGGCTGCTTTACACGTTGTGCCGGATTGAACGGTTCCATATTTGGCGTATATGAACCGGGGCGAGTTACCGGATGATGAAGTCCTGGCTCGGCAGATAGTCCGGCGGTCCAAATCCATGGTTATTCACAATGGCGACTTACACCGCTGCAGCATTTCAGGCGTATTTCAGTGTTGTGTTGCTCCGGAAGAAGGCCAAGAGATCCTACAGAAAATTCATGAAGGGGATTGTGGTCATCATGCCGGTTCAAAGTCCTTGGTTGCAAAAGCTTTTCGTCATGGTTTCTACTGGTTGACAGCTCATGCTGATGCGGAGGATCTGGTAAAACGATGTGATGCTTGTCAAAAGTTTTCATGCAGATCTCATGTTCCGGCTCAGGAATTAAGGATGATTCCCATCACTTGGCCGTTTGCCACTTGGGGGCTTGACATGGTGGGACCCTTTAAATGCTCCAAGGATAAGAAGACCCACCTGCTGGTGGCGGTTGACAAGTTTACCAAGTGGGTTGAAGCGGAGCCTGTCAGCAAGTGTGATGCGGCTACGGCGGTTCAATTTCTCAAAAAGATTATCTTCTGCTTTGGTTTTCCACACAACATCATCACGGATAATGGCACAAACCTCTCTAAAGGTGAGATGGAAGATTTTTGTCAGAGAGAACACATCCGGCTTGACTTAGCATCAGTGGCGCACCCCCAGACCAACGGTCAAGCGGAGAGAGCTAATCAAGAAATCTTAAAGGGTATTAAACCCCGGCTTATGGTTCCTTTAAAGCGGATGTCGGGTTATTGGGTGGAGGAATTGCCTTCTGTGTTATGGAGCATCAACACCACTCCCAACAGATCGACAGGTTACATGCCTTTCTTCATGGTGTACGGGGCAGAGGCGGTCCTCCCAAGTGATATTCGTGACGATTCGCCCCGGGTTGCTAATTATGTTGAAGCAGACAATGAGCAAGCACGCCAGGAGGCGTTGGACCTGTTAGATGAAAAACGGGATATGGCTTTAGCCCGTTCGGCTGTTTATCAGCAAGACCTGCGGCGTTATCACAGCCGTCGGGTCAGGACAAGGACCTTTCAAGAAGGCGATTTGGTGCTCCGTCTCATCCAGGATCAAACCGACATGCACAAGCTATCCCCACCTTGGGAAGGGCCCTTTGTGGTCAGCAAAAATCTGCACAACGGATCATACTACCTCATTGACGTTCGAGACAACTCACACACTTCTGAGGAGGAGACCCGGCGGCCGTGGAACATAGATCTCCTACGGCCTTACTACACTTGAGCCATAGGCTTTTCTTATGTACATATTTCTACAATGTATATATTATGATCAATAAAATAAACTAGCATCCTTGCTATAAGCAGGGCCTCTGCTGTTTTTTCTCAAATATCCTTTGAGTTACTTGGGGGCTTTAGCTGACAAAGCGGAGTACTACCTGTTAAACCGGCTATCATGCCACAATACAGCTTGGGAGCTTCACACCCAAGGGGCCAAAGAGAGTCTGGATGCTTTGCACAACTCAAACATAGGCACCCAATGAGCACAGCTCATCACGTTACTTGGGCGCTCTTTGTGTAAAGTAACAAAGAGTTTGAAAGGACCCTTGTAGCTGGGTATCGACCCACGGCTTGGAAGCCTGGTATATTTACCTAAAACCCCGGGTTAATCTACCTTCATCAAGTAAGCCACTCCTATCCAGGTAATATTGGCATGACCCTCCGAACGTTTGACAGTTACTCTCATTGAGACCCCGAACTTGTCAAAGTTAAAATGGTGATTGGTTAGTTGGAGGCCCATCTTAAAAGGCTTTGTCAAATGGTTTAACTCAGTGGCCTGGCAGCCCATGAAAAGCCTCGAATTTGGGCCTGGCAGCCCTCGAAAAGCCTCGACTACACCGTTTTATTTGAGTTTGTCATTATTGTTCTTTTGATGACTTCTATGTTAAACTGGTATCTTTGATCTGGTATGGCTTTTCAGTCCATCATATTAACCCGGTGTTTGTTAACCTAGCTTGGATCTCAACTCAAAGTTGACGAACCTTACTATTAAACCGGAGTTTATTAACCCGGCCTGGCTTTGACTACTTGTCGCCAGTTTTGATCATCTGGTGTTCATCATAACCCGGCATGACTTCTTATATATCATCAGTACAAGGTGAAGTTGTACAAAAATTCAAGATTTGGGTCTTCACCCTTATTACAATCAACGTTGGTAAACCAACTAAAGTGATATCACATTACAGGTATGAGTTATTTCATATTTCTTAAAGTTTGATTATCAATCAAGATTTATCTTGGGTATTATGACCCGTATAGCGGTAAACCGCCAGGACAAACTTTCTTTCTGCAGGATTTAGAGTCGTGTTATCACATCATAAACAAACATTGCATGTGTTATGGCGGTTCAACACAACTGGTGCATCAGCACAATAAACCAAAGAGTTTTTACTAGCGTATTACAAGGCACTGAGGCCCAAAAAGCTGATCGTTCTTGCACAATAAAAGTTTGTCACAGAAACATAAAGGCCGAATTAAGACTCGTTGCCCAGACGACGAGAAGTGGAAGGATCTTCAGGCGCCGGTTCAACCTCCTCCTCTCCACCCAGAGGCTGGAAGTCATGGGTGGTCCAGTCAATCCGGGTCAAAGCCTGAAAGACAACTTCTTCACCTATCAGATTGGACGGGTCAATATCAGGGGCGTACGTGTGCTGACGAATAGGCGGGATAAGATTTTGTGTCTCTGTCATAGTCGTGTCAACTCGATGGTTCCCTTCATCATAAAAATACCGATGCATAGTCAGATTAGCTTCTAGAGCCAGCTGACTAGACAGTGGACGCATCTCCTTTGTCAGAGCTTTAAGTGTGTCATTATCAAATGCTGATCCGTCTGCCTGTTCATCTGGGAATCCCTTGGCAATGTCAACCGGATCCAAGTCAGATATCCATGCTTTGGCCCGGGTCAGTGCCAGTAAAGCGCCAGCCCTAGTAGCAGACCGTTTCACCTCTTCTATCTGAGCCGGTGTCATGGATAGTCCTGCTAATGTGTCTTTGATCAGTGTTGGTGCTGGTTTGTTATAAGAGACTATAGAGATAACCCGTTGTGCACCGGTGTACAGTTGTTCAATCAGTGTATAAGCCGCCTTCAATTTCATCCGCATATCTGTTCCAAGATGAGCAATGCGATGGCCTCCGACGGTTTAAGAAATTTAAGCTAAACCGACGGAGTTGACAGTATTACAGAGCATGTGTTCCAAGGTACTGACCAAACACGGCAGCCGTCATGGAGTTCACTTGATGCTTCAGACCCGTCAGTTCTTCTTCCACCGGTTTAAGGGCTGCTTCATAATCTTCTGCCCGCTTTAATAAAACAGCCCTTTCAGTTTCCCAGTTGGTGCGGTCTATTTTGAAGCCCTCTTTAAGTTTTTCCATGGTTGCCAAGGCACCCTTGAGCTCTTCTTTGGCTTTAGAGGTTTCTTCTTGCTGTAGCTTGAGTATTTCTTGGATATCGGCAGTTTGGGATTCCTTGGTCTTCATGTCAGCCTGCAAAGTCAGATGATACAATAGTTACAGATTTCTTAAAGTCCCAAGCGCATAATCAATTAAACACTTGGCACTTGGGGGCTAATGAGGATTGCTTTTTAAAGTGAATATTTTTCAAAGTCCCAAGGCTCAATCCAGGTATTAAGCTTGGCACTTGGGGGCTAATGTATGTTCAATTTCATAAAGGAAAGGCTGCTCAACAGGGACATACAGTCCCGGTTTGTCTTCAAGAAGACAAACCGGCTCTTGGGAGTTACTACAGTTGAAGTGTTCTTTACATCAAAGACCCGGTTTATCTTCAGGAGATAAACCAGCCCTTGGGGGGCTACAATGGAAAAACTACAAGATTGAACAAGTTTCAAAGTATTCATACCTCATAACGCTCCTTCATCAGGTTTACCAAGCCGGCTTCCAAGTCATGGCTGGTGTACAGGCGGTTTAAAAAACCAGAATGAAGTTCTTCAGTGCTAAGATTGACATTGTGGGATAAATCCGTCTTCTCCTTCCCCTTGCCCATAGCGGTGAATTCCTCCTTGGCAGTATGCTTGGCCAAGATAACCGGATTGCCAGGGCTGGTGTGACTCATGCCAGTAATTACAACATCCTCATCATCATTTCTTGGTGGGCTCGGCGGATTACTGGCACCCCTGGCTGGACTTGGCGGGTTAGTAGCCGGGCTTGGCGGATCAGTGGCCGGACTTGGTGGAGGTGTAGTACGAGGACTTGAACGTTCAGTATGGATTGCCGGGTCAGCCTCTGGCGGATTAGCTTCAGTGTTTGCACCTTGCGGGATGGAATCATCCATAACATCGATATTTCTACCGGTGTCCTCAGCAGCCCTCTCCGGTTCCACTTCTCCAATGGGGTTACTAGTTTTAGCCTTCTTGCTTAGGCGAGCCTTGGCACTGTGACATCATAACAAAGACTAGCACGGTAAACCGATCTGTGAAGGAAAAAACATGAAGAGTAATATACTTACGCAGGGACGGTTTTTAGGGGAGGTAGCTGTGTGGTTGATGAACCGCCAGACAAATTGGAAGACGCTTGGTAGTTGGGATCAGACGGATTAAGCGGGTCTCTGAAGAAACCTTTTAAAGGATAAAGTTTTTCAGGAGAACAAGTAACCTCTGGGCGACGTTTCCGATTTGGCGTATCCGGTAAACCGGAAGAGGTGATCTGCTAGCCACTGTGCCGGGTTGTGCGACGTTCTTCAGCTTGCTGTGTCTCCAAAGAAAATTTTGGATCCAGATAAGCAAGGGGGTGAGAGTATTTCACTTTCCGAACTGCACGGCGAAATCTTTGAACCGGCACAAGATCGGAATCGGAAGAAAGAGAGATTACCTCAACATGGTCGGCACGATTGGCTGCCGCATCATCCTGGGAATAGTCATTGTCAATAAGGTGTATGAAAAAGGAACCAAGTGAATCAAGTTCTACCTGTGCATCTGATTCGTCAACATCCTCCGGCGGATCAGAAGATTCGGTGGTTTTCTTCTTGCCCGCCTTCTTGGTAACCTTGGTCTTTGCACGAGCCCTCGCCGGTTTAGTCCATTTCCAGAAAGAGCTGTTGGCCTGAAAAAATTAAAGAAAAAGAATATTAGCACGTTATTAAAGCACAGGCAAAACAGTGAGCATTAAGTTAAAATTACCGCTGGCGGTTTCTTGGTGGCGCAAAAAGGTAGCAACCCGGTTTGGCTGCATGCAGAGATTGTTTTATCAAGCATATTCTTCACACATTAAGTAACTTCAAGGTCTGTCATCACCATTTCATGATACCGTTGAGGATCTTTGACGTTACCAGTATATTCATGCATCAATCCGGGACGACGGCTTAAAGGCAGAATGCCCCAGGAAACCCAGCAGCGGACGAGATCAATGCCAGTCAAACCGTTGGCCATGAGGGCCCGGAGCTTGGCGATTTTAGGAGCAAAAGTTTTTCGCTCTGCGGCGGATAAGCATGAAGGTAATGGGTGGCTGTTGCTAAGTCGGTGAGGGCGGTAACCCGGCAAATGATTTTCTCCGTCAGGGGCACTATTCCGGCAATAAAACCAAGTTTGGTTCCAATCTTTAGGATGGATATGATATTTTGCATGAGGCAAATCGACTTCTTTCCTTTTCTCAATTGAAACACCGCCAAGTTCTGTGTTGGGACCGTCAGAGAACTCCGTACGGCGGTTCAAGTGGAAGAAATCCCGGAACAACTGCACAGATGGTTCTTCCTGAAGGTAGACTTCGCGGAATACTTGAAAGTTGCATATATTGGACACGGAGTTCGGTCCAATATGTTGTGGATGGAGTTGGAAGCTTGCGAGGACATCTCGGAAATTTTTTGATCCGGGTGGACTAAATCCTCGGTCTAAGTGTTGCATAAATACAATCACTTCTCCCTCTTGAGGTTCAAGAGGGCATTCAGAATCCGGAACACGCCAATGAAGGACCCTTTTTGAGGCTAAAGCGCCAGCGGTGACATATCCATTGATTTGTGTCTCAGTGATCTTGGACGGAGCCCAATTGCAGGCAGAGAATTGTTTGGCCATTCCGAAAGAAAAACTGTGAAAGGAAAAGTAAAGGCCGGTTTACAATTAACGGTTTACGCATATTATTCAGTGTTAAACCGACAAATTGCCATTCAATTTCAGTTGCCAGTTTAAGTGAGGACTAATGGTGTATGGCGGATTGACTATCAAAAGTTAAAACCGCCCTTAGGCAGAAGGGATAGAGCTGAAAAATCTGGTAAGTGTTGCAAAAACAAGTTTCACAATATGACAGTGCAATTTCAGATCTACTATGGATAACTGAAGAAAATGGTTCTGAGCCCTAAAATGGCGCTAAAGAGGAACGAAGACAAGGCAGACGGATTTTATTCAAGAACAGTAAGGTACTACGGTACGGTGAACTAACAAAATAAGATCTAGCTGCAGTTCCAAACTATCAGGCACATCTATATACCCCCTAGTAAAAGGAATAAAGAGGAGGAACACAGACGAACTGATGAACAGCGGCGGACATGGATAAACTCGAAAACCTTAATGAAGATCTAGGGTTAACGGGACATGACTTACCAGGGCCACTCAGCGGCGGAGGAGCGCGGCAGGGTCTCTGGAACAAACAGGTTGATGCAGTGGCCTTGGTCGATGCAGATCCGAAGAGCAACGGCGGCGGCGGCGCAGAGGTCCTTCGGGTCACGAGGAGGAAGATGAGAAGAAAGAAGAGAAAGAGGAAAGGGCCCGTCGGGCTTATTTATAATAAGGCAGAGGATAAATGACAGGCGCGAGAATCGAGGATCCCAAAGCGGCAAGAGGCGCAGCTGTCGTCTCGATTTCCGAGATGACATTAAATGAAGGGAATCTTTTATTTGTTTTTTACAGAGATGACATCATGATGATCCGTTGCTGTGTCCAGAGGATGACATCACGGCGGTTTAACAAGATTTATAAAGGGAAGACATCATGGCGGTTTATGAGAAATGAAGGAAGATGTTTACATGATTTCTCTAATTGTTGAAGATTGACATGAACAGGTTGAATCAATCCGGGGCCTAATGTTGGGGATATAACTACTGAGTGTAAACCGCCCAGGAGGGGCCGGTTCACCCTCAACTATATTGAAGCCCACGAAGACTCAGAAGATGGCGCTTTACTATGAAACTTAGAGGCCCAGAGCCCAAAGGTGGATTAGGCCCCATAGTGGTAAACCGCCATAGTGATGTAACTTGTGTTGTAAGATAAGGAAGGGAGAGACCGAGCCGAACACTTGTATGAGTCGGCCTCGGGACTCTGTAGACCGGCCGGGCGTCAACCCATGTATATAAGGGGACGACCCGGCGGCGGTTCAGGACCAAGAAACACAACTCGATAGCCAGGCATAGCTTGTTTAGCTCCCTGGTTAGCGAGACCCCGATAATCCCATCACAACTAGACGTAGGCCTTTACCTTCATCGAAGGGGCCGAACTAGTATAAAATCCCTCGTGTCCTTTGTCCGGTTTAACCCCTTTAAGCTAACCCGTCGTGATGGCTCCATGACTAAGTCCTTACACGAGGACATCTGACGTGATATTTCCACGACAATGACCCTAACATTACTACCTTTATATCTCAAAACAATTATCAAGCATCAAATTGATCCTAGCATCCAATTCATTTTGTATGATAGTTTTTATTATACCCAACTTGGATGCTCATCATTCTAGGACCAAATTCATAACCAAAGCAAATACCATGCTATTCTAAGAGACTCTCAAAATAATATAAGTGAAGCATGAGAGACTAGCAATTTCTTCAAAATTAATCCACCTCCATGCTCTAAAAGATATAAGTGAAGCACTAGAGCAAAAACTATCAAGCTCAAAAGATATAAGTGAAGCACATAGCATATTCTAATAAATTCTAGTCAAATAGGCTTCTCCCAAAAGGTGTGTACAGCAAGGATGATTGTGGTGAACTAAAAGCAAAGACTAATATAATACACGACGCTCCAAGCAAAACACATATCATGTGGCGAATAAAAATATAGCTCCAAGTAAAGTTACTAATGAACGAAGACGAAAGAGGGGATGCCTTCCCGGGGCATCCCCAAGCTTAGGCTTTTGGCCATCCTTGAATATCTTGGGGTGCCTGGGGCATCCCCAAGCTTAGGCTTTTGCCACCCTTTATTCCATAGTCCATAAAAGCTTTACCCAAACTTGAAAACTTGACAACACAAAACTCAACAGGAAATCTTATAATCTCTGTTAGTGAAAGAAAACAAAACCACCACATAAGGTACTGTAATGAACTCATTCTTTATTTATTTTGGTGTTAACCCTACTGTATTCCAAGTTTTCTATGGTTCATATCCTTACATACAAGCCATAGATGCATCAAAATAAGCAAACAACACACGAAAGGTAGAATCTGTCAAAAACAGAACAGTCTGTAGCAATCTGTAACTAACGCAAACTTCTGGAACCTTAAAAATCCTACCAAAATAGGACGTCCTAAAAAATTGTTTATTGATCAGCATAAAAAAGAATCAATGCAAAAGCTTGTTCCTGTGATTTATTGAATTTTTTCATGAGCACAAAGTTTCTGTTTTTCAGCAGAATCAAATCAACTATCATCATAGGTTATCCTATAGGTTCTACTTGGCACAAACACTAATTAAAAGATAAAAACACATCTAAACAGAAATTAGAAACAAAATTTAACACTAAACAGGAACAAAAACAAAGAACATAAATAAAATTGGGTTGCCTCCCAACTAGCGCTATCGTTTAACGCCCCTAGCTAGGCATAAAAGTGAAGATAGATCTAAGTAGTGTCATCTTTGGCACTTGGCTCATAGGTAGCTCGCATGATAGATTCATAAGGTAATTTGACTTTCTTTCTTGGAAAGTGCTCCGTGCCTTTCTTTAATGGAAATTGGAATCTAATATTCCCTTCCTTCATATCAATAATCGCACCAATCGTTCTAAGGAAAGGTCTACCAAGAATAATAGGGCAAGAAAGATTGTAATCTATATCAAGAACGATAAAATCAATGGGCACAAAATTTCTATTTGCAACAATAAGGATATCATTGATCCTTCCTATTGGCTTTTTAATGGTGGAATCCGCAAGATGCAAATTTAAAGAGGAATCATCAAGATCATGGAAACCTAGAATATCACATAAAAATTTTGGAATCGTGGAAAAACACTAGCGCCCAAATCACACAAAGCAAAACACTCATAACCTTTAATTTTAATCTTTATAGTAGGTTCCTACTCATCATTAAGTTTTCTAGGTATAGAAACTTCCAAATTAAGTTTTTCATCAAAAGAATGCATCAAGGCATCAACAATATGTTTGGTAAAAGCTTTATTTTGACTATAAGCATGTAGAGAATTAACAACGGATTGCAACAAGGAAATGCAACTTTTAAAGAACAATTATCATAATCAAATTCCTTGTAATCCGAGATAGTGGGTTCAATGCTATTTAAATTCATGACCTCTCCAATCCCACTTTTACCAAATTTAGCATCAAGATCTGAAAACTCCAAATTTTTGGGACGGCTTTTAGGTAAAGTTGACTCATCTTCAGTTCCATAATTTTCAAGATTCATATTGCAAAATAAAGATCTAATAGGGGACACATCAATAACTTTAACATCTTCATCATTATTTTCATCTAAAATTTCTGGTTTGGCAGCCATCTTATTAACTAAGGTGGCTTTCTTATCAGAAATTTTGGCAATAGCATTTTCAAGCCGGGTAATTTGAGCATTCACACCATAAAATTCTTTGTCCATATCATCAAGCTCCTTATTCATAAAACTCAAAACCCCTTTTTGTTCTTTAAGCTCTTTTCTGAAGAAATTAATATGCTCAAATTGCAAATTCATAAAGCTTCTAATATTTGATTCAATCTCATCCATCCTTCTAAGAAGGAGGTCGGTACCTTTAGGCAAAGCCATAAGGACAAAAAGGCACACAAACAGAAGAAGGCAAGCAAAAGAGAGGAGGATATTGGGAAAGAGAGGGTGAATAAAATGGCAAGGGTGAAGTGGGGGAGAGGAAAACGAGAGGGAAATGGAAAATAATGTAAATGCGAGGGAGATGAGTTTGTGATGGGTACTTGGTATGTCTTGACTTGAGCGAAGACCTCCCCGGCAACGACGCCAGAAATCCTTCTTGCTACGTCTTGAGATTGCGTTGGTTTTCCTTGAAGAGGAAAGGGTGATGCAGCAATAGTAGCGTAAGTATTTTCCTCAGTTTTTGAGAACCAAGGTATCAATCAAGTAGGAGGCTCCTCAACAAGTCCCACGAACCTACACAAACAAACAAAGAACTCGCAACCAACGCGATAAAGGGGTTGTCAATCCCTTCACGGCCACTTGCGAAAGTGAGATCTCATAGAGATAATATGATAAGATAAATATATTTTTGGTATTTTATAATATAGATGCAGAAAATAAAGATGCAAACAAAAGTAAATTGGAACCAAATATGATAAGAGATAGACCCGGGGGGCATAGATTTCACTAGAGGCTTCTCTCAAGATAGCATAAGTATTACGCTGGGTGAACAAATTACTGTCGAGCAATTGATAGAAAAGCGAATAATTCTAACGTTATCTAGGCATGATCATGTATATAGGCATCACGTCCGCAACAAGTAGACCGACTCCTGCCTGCATCTACTACTATTACTCCACACATCGACCGCTATCCATCATGCATCTAGAGTATTAAATTCATAAGAACAGAGTAACGCATTAAGCAAGATGACATGATGTAGAGGGATAAACTCAAGCAATATGATATAAACCCCATCTTTTTATCCTCGATGGCAACAATACAATATGTGTCTTGCAACCCTTTCTGTCACTGGGTAAGAACACCGCAAGATTGAACCCAAAGCTAAGCACTTCTCCCATGGCAAGAAAGATCAATCTAGTAGGCCAAACCAAACTGATAATTTGAAGAGACTTGCAAAGATAACTCAATCATATAAAAGGATTCAGAGAAGATTCAGTTATTATCCATAGATAAAATTGATCATAAATCCACAATTCATCGGATCTCGACAAACACACCGCAAAAAGAGATTACATTGAATAGATCTCCACAAGAGAGGGGGAGAACATTGTATTGAGATCCAAAAAGAGAGAAGAAGCCATCTAGCTAATAACCATGGACCCGAAGGTCTATGGTAAACTACTAACAACTCATCGGAAGGGCTATGGCGTTGATGTAGAAGCCCTCCATGGTGGAATCCCTCTCAGGCAGAACGCCGACAACGACTCCAAGATGGGATCTCGCGGATACAGAAGGTTACGATGGAGGAAATATTTCTTTGGTGGCTCCCTGGATGTTTTCGGGGTACGTAGGCTTATATAGGAGGAAGAAGTAGGTCGGTAGCCGCCCGAGGGGCCCATGAGACAGGGGGCGCGCCCTATAGGGGGGCGCCCTACCCTCTCGTGGCCGCCTCGGCTGCTTCTTGACTTGCACTCCAAGTCCTCTGGATCACGTTCGTTCCAAAAATCACGCTCCCGAAGGTTTTATTCCGTTTGGACTCCGTTTCATATTCCTTTTCTTCAAAATACTGAAATAGGCAAAAAAAACAGCAATAGGGGCTAGGCCTCCGGTTAGTAGGTTAGTCCCAAAAATGATAATAATGTGTAAAATAAAGCCCATAAACATCCAAAATAGGTAATATAATAGCATGGAACAATCAAAAATTATAGATACATTGGAGACGTATCATACGGCAAGGGAGTTGCCTCGCCCGGTAAGCCAGTTGCCAGGAAGAAGCCAAAGCACGGACCCAAACCTGAGAATGAGTGCTTTTATTGCAAGGGAAACAATCATTGGAAGCGGAACTGCCCCAAGTACTTAGCGGACAAGAAGGCCGGCAACACCAAAGGTATATGTGATATACATGTTATTGATGTGTACCTTACCAGTACTCGTAGTAGCTCCTGGGTATTTGATACCGGTGCGGTTGCTCATATTTGTAACTCAAAACAGGAGTTGCGGAATAAGCGGAGACTGGCGAAGGACGAGGTGACGATGCGCGTCGGGAATGGTTCCAAGGTCGATGTGATCGCCATCGGCACGCTACCTCTATATTTACCTACGTGATTAGTTTTAGACCTCAATAATTGTTACTTAGTGTCAGCTTTGAGTATGAACATTGTACCTGGATCTCGTTTAATATGAGATGGCTACTCATTTAAATCTGAGAATAATGGTTGTTCTATTTATATGAGAGATATGTTTTATGGACATGCCTCGCTTGTCAATGGTTTATTCTTAATGAATCTCGAACGTGATGTTACACATATTCATAGTATGAATACCAAAAGATGTAAGATTGATAATGATAGTCCCACATACTTGTGGCACTGCCGCCTTGGTCACATTGGTGTCAAACGCATGAAGAAGCTCCATGTAGATGGACTTTTGGAGTCTCTTGATTACGAATCATTTGACACGTGCGAACCATGCCTCATGGGCAAAATGACCAAGACTCTGTTCTCCGGAACAATGGAGCGAGCAACCAACTTATTGGAAATCATACATACTGATGTGTGCGGTCCAATGAGCGTTGAGTCTCGCGGTGGCTATCGTTATGTTCTCACCCTCACTGATGACTTAAGTAGATATGGGTATGTCTACTTAATGAAACACAAGTCTGAGACCTTTGAAAAGTTCAAGGAATTTCAGAGTGAGGTGAAGAATCAACATGACAGAAAAATAAAGTTCTTACGATCAGATCGTGGGAGAGAATATTGAAGTCACGAGTTTGGTACGCACTTAAGAAAATGTGGAATTGTTTCACAACACACGCCGTCTGGAACACCTCATCGTAACAGTGTGTCCGAACGTCGTAATCGCACTCTATTGGATATGGTGCGATCTATGATGTCTCTTACCGATTTACCACTATCATTTTGGGGATACGCTTTAGAGACAGCTACATTCACTTTAAATAGGGCACCGTCTAAATCCGTTGAGACGACACCGTATGAATTATGGTTTGGGAAGAAACCTAAGCTGTCGTTTCTAAAAGTTTGGGGATGTGATGCTTATATCAAGAAACTTCAACCTGGAAAGCTCGAACCCAAGTCAGAAAAATGCGTCCTCATAGGATACCCTAGGGAAACCATTGGGTATACCTTCTACCTCAGATCTGAAGGCAAGATCTTTGTTGCCAAGAACGGCTACTTTCTGGAGAAAGAGTTTCTCTCGAAAGAAGTAAGTGGGAGGAAAGTGGAACTTGATGAAGTACTACCTCTTGAACTGGAAAGTAGCGCAGCTCAGGAAGATATTTCTGTGGTGCCTGCACCAACTAGAGAGGAAGTTAATGATGATGATCAAGGTACTTCAGATCAAGTTGCTACTGAACTTCACAGGTCCACAAGGACACGTTCCACACCAGAATGGTATGGCAACCCTGTCCTGGAAATCATGTTGTTAGACAACGGTGAACCTTCGAACTATGAAGAAGCGATGGTGGGCCCAGACTCCAAGAAATGGCTTGAAGCCATGCAATCCGAGATAGGATCCATGTATGAAAACAAAGTATGGACTTTGACAGACTTGCGCGATGATCGACGAGTGATAGAAAATAAATGGATCTTTAAGAAGAAGACGGACGCGGATGGTAATGTTACCATCTATAAAGCTCGACTTGTTGCTAAGGGTTACCGACAAGTTCAAGGGGTTGACTACGATGAGACCTTCCCACCCGTAGCGAAGCTAAAGTCCGTCCGAATCATGTTAGCAATTGTCGCATTCTATGATTATGAGATATGGCAAATGGACGTCAAAACGACATTCCTTAACGGCTATCTTAAGGAAGAATTGTATATGATGCAGCCGGAAGGTTTTGTTGATCCTATGAATGCTAACAAGGTATGCAAGCTCCAGTACTCCATCTATGGGCTGGTGCAAGCATCTCGGAGTTGGAACATTTGCTTTGATGAAATGATCAAAGCGTTTGGGTTTATGCAGACCTATGGAGAAGCCTGCGTTTACAAGAAAGTGAGTGGGAGCTATGTAGCATTTCTCATATTATATGTGGATGACATACTATTGATGGGAAATGATATAGAACTTTTGGACAACATAGAGGCCTACTTGAATAAGTGTTTTTCAATGAAGGACCTTGGAGAAGCTGCTTACATATTAGGCATCAAGATCTATAGAGATAGATCGAAACGCCTCATAGGTCTTTCACAAAGCACATACCTTGATAAGATATTGAAGAAGTTCAATATGGATCAGTCCAAGAAGGGGTTCTTGCCTGTATTGCAAGGTGTGAAATTGAGCTCGGCTCAATGCCCAACTCGGCAGAAGATAGAGAAAAGATGAGTGTCATCCCCTATGCCTCGGGCATAGGGTCTATTATGTATGCCATGTTGTGTACCAGACCTGATGTAAACCTTGCCGTCAGTTTGGTAGCAAGCTACCAAAGTAATCCCGGCATGGAACACTGGACAGCGGTCAAGAATATCCTGAAGTACCTAAAAAGGACTAAGGATATGTTTCTCATTTATGGAGGTGACGAAGAGCTCGTCGTAAAGGGTTACGTCGATGCTAGCTTCGACACAGATCAGGATGACTCCAAGTCACAAACCGGATACGTGTATATTTTGAATGGTGGGGTAGTCAGCTTGTGCAGTAGCAAGCAAAGCGTTGTGGCGGGATCTACATGTGAAGCGGAGTACATGGCAGCCTCGGAGGCAGCACATGAAGCAATCTAGATGAAGGAGTTCATTACCGACCTAGGAGTTATTCCCAATGTGTCGGGCCCGATGACTCTCTTCTGTGAAAACGCTGGAGCTATTGCCCTTGCCAAGGAGCCCAGGTTTCACAAGAAGACCAGGCACATCAAGCGTCTCTTCAACTCTATTCGTGAAAATGTTCAAGATGGAGACATAGATATTTGCAAAGTGCATGCGGATCTGAATGTCGCAGATCCGTTGACTAAACCTCTTCCGCGAGCAAAACATGATCAACACCAGAACTCTATGGGTGTTTGATTCATCACAATGTAACTAGATTATTGACTCTAGTGCAAGTAGGAGATTGTTGGAAATATGCCCTAGAGGCAATAATAAAATGGTTATTATTATATTTCCTGGTTCATGATAATTGTCTACTATTCATGCTATAATTGTATTAACTGGAAACCATGATACATGTGTGAATACATAGACCACAACATGTCCCTAGTAAGCCTCTAGTTGACTAGCTCGTTGATCAACAGATGGTCATGGTTTCCTGACTATGGACATTGGATGTCATTGATAACGGGATCACATCATTAGGAGAATAATGTGATGGATGCTACGTCTTGAGCTTGCGTTGGTTTTCCTTGAAGAGGAAAGGGTGATGCAGCAATAGTAGCGTAAGTATTTCCCTCAGTTTTTGAGAACCAAGGTATCAATCCAGTAGGAGCCTCCTCAACAAGTCCCACGAACCTACACAAACAAACAAAGAACTCGCAACCAACACAACAAAGGGGTTGTCAATCCCTTCATGGTCACTTGTGAAAGTGAGATCTGATAGAGATAATAAGATAAGATAAATATATTTTTGGTATTTTATAGTATAGATGTAGAAAATAAAGATGCAAATAAAAGTATATTGGAAGCAAATATGATAAGAGATAGACCTGAGGGCCGTAGATTTCACTAGAGGCTTCTCTCGAGAGCATAAGTATTATGGTGGGTGAACAAATTACTGTCGAGCAATTGATAGAAAAGCGAATAATTATGAGATTATCTAGGCATGATCATGTATATAGGCATCACGTCCACAACAAGTAGACAGACTCCTGCCTGCATCTACTTCTATTACTCCACACATCGACCGCTATCCAGCATGCATCTAGAGTATTAAGTTCATAAGAACAGAGTAACGCATTAAGCAAGATGACATGATGTAGAGGGATAAACTCAAGCAATATGATATAAACCCCATCTTTTTATCCTCGATGGCAACAATACAATATGTGTCTTGCAACCCTTTCTGTCACTGAGTAAGAACACCGCAAGATTGAACCCAAAGCTAAGCACTTCTCCCATGGCAAGAAAGATCAATATAGTAGGCCAAACCAAACCGATAATTCGAAGAGACTTCCAAAGATAACTCAATCATATAAAAGGATTCAGAGAAGATTCAATTATTATCCATAGATAAACTTGATCATAAACTCACAATTCATCGGATCTCGACAAACACACCGCAAAAAGAGATTACATCAAATAGATCTCCACAAGAGAGGGGGAGAACATTGTATTGAGATCCAAAAAGAGAGAAGAAGCCATCTAGCTAATAACTATGGACCCGAAGGTCTGTGGTAAACAACTCACAACTCATCGGAAGGGCTATGGTGTTGATGTAGAAGCCCTCCATGGTGGAATCCCCCTCTGGCAGAACGCCGGCGACGGCTTCAATATGGGATCTCACGGATACAGAAGGTTATGGTGGTGGAAATTGTAATTCGGTTGCTCCCCGGATGATTTTGGGGTATGTAGGCTTATATAGGAGGAAGAAGTACGTCCGTGGCCGCCCGAGGGGCCCACGAGACAGGGGGCGCGCCCTATAGGGTGGCGCCCTACCCTCTCGTGGTCGCCTCGGCTGCTTCTTGACTTGCACTCCAAGTCCTCTGGATCATATTCGTTCCAAAAATCACGCTTCTGAAGGTTTTATTCCGTTTGGACTCCGTTTGATATTCCTTTTCTTCGAAATACTGAAATAGGCAAACAAAAACAGCAATACGGGCTGGGCCACTTGTTAGTAGGTTAGTCCAAAAAATGATAATAATGTATAAAATGAAGCCCATAAACATCCAAAACATGTAATATAATAGCATGGAACAATCAAAAATTATAGATACGTTGGAGACGTATCAAGCATCCCCAAGCTTAATTCCTGCTCGTCCTCGAGTAGGTAAATGATAAAAACAGAATTTTTGATGTAGAATGCTACCTAGCATAATTCTCAATGTAATTTTCTTTATTGTAGCATGAATGTTTCAGATCCAAATGACTCAAGATAAAAGCTTATAAGATATAAAAATAATAATGCTTCAAAGCATACTAACAAATAATCATGTCCTATCAAAATAACATAGCCAAACAAAGCTTATCCCTACAAAATCATATAGTTAGGCCATGCTTCATTTTCATTACACAAAATACTCCCATCATGCACAACCCCGATGACGAGCCGAGGAATTGGTTCATACTTTTTAACGCGCTTCAGCTTTTCAACTCTTACGCAATACATGAGCGCAAGCCATGGACATAGCACTATGCTGGTCTAATGTGGTGGTTGTGAGGACAAAATGTGGGATAAGATAGTCTCACATCAACTAGGCGTATCAACGGGCTATGGAGATGCCCATCAATAGATATCAATGTGAGTGAGTAGGTATTGCCATGCAATGGATGCACTAGAGCTATAAATATATGAAAGCTCAACAAAAGAAACTAAGTGGGTGTGCATCCAATTTGCTTGCTCACGAAGACCTAGGGCATTTTGAGGAATCCCATCATTGGAATATACAAGCCAAGTTCTATAATGAAAAATTCCCACTAGTATATGAAAGTGACAACATATGAGACTCTCTATCATGAAGATCATGGTGCTATTTTTGAAGCACAAGTGTGGAAAAAGAGATAGTAGCAATTGTCCCTTCTCTCTTTTTCTCTCATAATTTTTTTTCTTTTTCTTTTTCTTTTTTTCTTTCTTTTTTTCTTATTAATTTTTTTCTTTTTGGTGGGCTTCTTTGTCCTCTTTTATTTTTATCAAGTCCGAAGTCCCATCCCGACTTGTGGGGGATAGTCTTCATCATCCTTTCCTCACTGGGACAATGCTCTAATAATGAAGGTCATCACACTTTTATGGATTTACAACTCCAGAATTACAACTCAAAGCTAAAACAAAATATAACTCTATATGAATGCCTCTGGTGGTGTACCGGGATATGCAATGAACCAAGAGTGACATGTATGAAAATTATGAAGGTGGCCTTGCCACAAATACGATGTCAACTACATGATCATGCAAAGAGCAATATGACAATGATGAAATGTGTCATAATAAACGGGACGGTGGAAAGTTGCATGGCAATATATCTCGGAATGGCTATGGAAATGCCATAATAGGTAGGTATGGTGGCTGTTTTGAGGAAGGTAAATAATGGGTTCATGATACCGGCGAAAATTGCACGGTATAATAGAAGCTAGCAAAATGGAAGGATGAGTGTCCGTATATCCATGGACTCACATTAGTCATAAAGAACTCATATACTTATTGCAAAAGTCTACTTTGCCCTCAAAGCAAAGTACTACTACGCATGCCCCAAGAGGGATAGATTGGTAGGAAAAATCCATCGCTTGTCCCCGACTGCCACTCATAAGGAAGACACTCAAAAGAGCACCTCATGCAACAAATTTGTCACACAACTTTTACCATACGTGCATGCTATGGGACTTGCCAACTTCAACAAAAGTATTTATCAATTTCATAATTATCCACTAGCATGACCCTAACATTACTACCTTTATATCTCAAAACAATTATCAAGCATCAAATTGATCCTAGCATCCAATTCACTTTCTATGATAGTTTTTATTATACCCAACTTGGATGCTCATCATTCTAGGACCAAATTCATAACCAAAGAAAATACCATGCTTTTCTAAGAGACTCTCAAAATAATATAAGTGAAGCATGAGAGACTAGCAATTTCTTTAAAATTAATCCACCGCCATGCTCTAAAAGATATAAGTGAAGCACTAGAGCAAAAACTATCAAGCTCAAAAGATATAAGTGAAGCATATAGAGTATTCTATCAAATCCTAATCAAATAGGCTTCTCCCAAAAGGTGTTTACAGCAAGGATGATTGTGGTAAACTAAAAAGCAAAGACTAATATAACACACGATGCTCCAAGCACAACACATATCATGTGGGGAATAAAAAATATAGCTCCAAGTAAAGTTACCAATGAACGAAGACGAAAGAGGGGATGCCTTCCCGGGGCATCCCCAAACTTAGGCTTTTGTCTATCCTTGCATATCTTGGGGTGCCATGGGCATCCCCAAGCTTAGGATCTTTGCCACCCTTTATTCCATAGTCCATAAAAGCTTTACCCAAAACTTGAAAACTTCACAACACAAAACTCAACAAGAAATCTTATAAGCTCCGTTAGTGAAAGAAAAGCAAACCACCACATAAGGTACTGTAATGAACTCATTCTTTATTTATTTTGGTGTTAAACCTACTGTATTCCAAGTTCTCTATGGTTCATACCCTTACATACTAGCCATAGATGCGTCAAAATAAGCAAACAACACACGAAAGGCAGAATCTGTCAAAAACAGAACATTCTGTAGCAATCTGTAACTAACGCAAACTTATGGAAACTTAAAAATCCTACCAAAATAGGAAGTCCTAAACAATTTTTTTGTTGATCATCATAAAAAAGAATCAATGCAAAATCTTATTCCTGTGATTTATTGAATTGTTTCTCGTGAGTGCAAAGTTTCTGTTTTTCAGCAGAATCAAATCAACTATCACCATAGGTTATCCTATAGGTTCTACTTGGCACAAACACTAATTAAAAGAAGAAAACACATCTAAACATAAAGTAGAAACAAAATTTATTACTAAACAGGAACAAAAACAAATGACACAAAGAAAATTGGGTTGCCTCACAACTAGCGCTATCGTTTAACGCCCCTAGCTAGGCATAAAAGCGAAGATAGATCTAAATAGTGCCATCTTTGGCACTTGGTTCATAGGTAGCTCGTATGATAGATTCATAACGTAATTTTGACTTTCTTTCTTGGAAAGTGCTCCATGCCTTTCTTTAATGGAAATTGGAATCTAATATTCCCTTCCTTCATATCAATAATCACACCAATCGTTCTAAGGAAATGTCTACCAAGAATAATAGGGCAAGAAAGATTGCAATCTATATCAAGAATGATAAAATCAACGGGCACCAAATTTCTATTTTCAATAATAAGGAAATCATTGATCCTTCCTATTGGCTTTTTAATGGTGGAATCCGCAAGGTGCAAATTTAAAGAGCAATCATCCAGATCATGGAAACCTAGAATATCACATAAAGTTTTCGGAATCGTGGAAACACTAGCACCCAAATCACACAAAGAAAAACACTCATAATCTTTAATTTTAATCTTTATAGTAGGTTCCCACTCATCATTAAGTTTTCTAGGTATAGAAACTTCCAAATTAAGTTTTTCATCAAAAGATTGCATCAAGGCATCAACGATATGTTTGGTAAAAGCTTTATTTTGACTATAAGCATGTGGAGAATTAACAACGGATTGCAACAAGGAAATTCAGCTTTCTAAAGAACAATTATCATAATAAAATTCCTTGAAATCCGAGATAGTGGGTTCAATGCTATTTAAAGTCATGACCTCTCCAATCCCACTTTTACCAAATTTAGCATCAAGATCTAAAAACTCCGAATTCTTGGGATGCCTTGTAAATAAAGTTGACTAATCTCTAGTCCCATTATTTTCAAGATTCATATTGCAAAACAAATCTATAATAGGGGACACATGAATAACTTTAAGATCTTATTATTTTCATGGAAACTAGAAGAACATGCTTTTATAAAGCTATCTTTCTTAGCACGCAATCTAGCGGTTCTTTCCTTGCACTCGTCAATGGAAATTCTCATTACTTTGAGAGACTCATTGATATCATGCTTAGGAGGAGAAGATCTAAGTTTAAGAGAATCAACATCTAGCGAAAGTCTATCAACGTTCCTAGCCAAATCATCAACTTTGAGCAAGTTTTCTTCAAGCAAAGCATTAAAATTCTTTTGAGAAATCATAAATTCTTTCACACTATTCTCAAAATCAGAGGGCATCTTATTAAAATTACCATAAGAATTATTGTAGGAATTTCCATAATTATTAGAGGAATTACTAGGGAACGGTCTAGAATTAAAGTTTCCTCTATAAGCATTGTTTCCAAAACTATTCCTACCAACAAAATTCACATCCACAGATTCATTATTATTCTCAATCAAGGTAGATAAAGGCATATCATTGGGATCAATAGAAGAACTTTTAGTAGCAAACAATCTCATAAGCTCATCCATCTTTCCACTCAAAACATTAATTTCTTCTATAGCGTGCACTTTTTTACTAGTAGATCGTTCGGTGTGCCATTGAGAATAATTAGCCATAATATTATCAAGAAATTTTGTAGCATCTCCTAAAGTGATTTCCATAAACGTGCCTCCGGCGGCCGAATCTAAGAGATTTCTAGAAGCAAAGTTCAAACCATCATAAAAATTTGTATGATCATCCATAAATTCAAACCATGAGTAGGGAAATTGCGAATCATCAATTTCATTCTTTCCCAAGATTGGGCAACATGCTCATGATCAAGTTGTTTAAAATTCATAATATCATTCCTAAGAGTGATGATCTTAGCGGGAGGAAAATACTTAGAGATAAAAGCATCTATGCACTTGTTCCAAGAATCAATACTATTTTTAGGCAAAGATGAAAACCAAACTTTAGCACGATCTCTAAGCGAAAATGGAAATAGCTTCAATTTAATAATATCATTATCCGTATCTTTCTTCTTTTGCATATCACACAAATCAACAAAGTTGTTTAGATGAGTAGCAGCATCTTCACTAGGAAGGCCAGCGAATTGATCTTTCATAACAAGATTCAGCAAAGCATTATTTATTTCACAAGACTCAACATCATTAAGAGGAGCAATCGGAGTACTAAGGAAATCATTATTATTGGTATTCGAGAAATCACACAATTTGGTAATATCTTGCGCCATGGCAACAAGTAATCCAACACACAAGCAAACAGAAAACGACAAGCGGAAAAGAGAGGAGATTGGGAAAGAAAGGGCGAATAAAACGGCAAGGGTGAAGTGGGGGAGAGGAAAACGAGAGGCAAATGGCAAATAATGTAAATGCGAGGGAGATGAGTTTGTGATGGGTACTTGGTATGACTTGACTTGAGCGAAGACCTCCCCGACAACGGTGCCAGAAATCCTTCTTGCTACGTCTTGAGCATGCGTTGGTTTTCCTTGAAGAGGAAAGGGTCACGCAGCAATAGTAGCGTAAGTATTTCCCCCAGTTTTTGAGAACCAAGGTATCAATCCAGTAGAAGGCTCCTCAACAAGTCCCATGAACCTACACAAACAAACAAAGAACTCGCAACCAACGCAATAAAGGGGTTGTCAATCCCTTCACGGCCACTTGCGAAAGTGAGATCTGATAGAGATAATAAGATAAGATAAATATATTTTTGGTATTTTATAATATAGATGCAGAAAATAAAGATGCAAATAAAAGTAGATTGGAAGCAAATATGATAAGAGATAGACCCGGGGGCCATAGATTTCACTAGAGGCTTCTCTCAAGAGCATAAGTATTACGGTGGGTGAACAAATTACTATCGAGCAATTGATAGAAAAGCGAATAATTGTGAGATTATCTAGGCATGATCGTGTATATAGGCATCACATCCGCAACAAGTAGACTGACTCCTGCCTGCATCTACTACTATTAATCCACACATTGACCGCTATCCAGCATGCATCTAGAGTATTAAGTTCATAAGAACAGAGTAACACATTAAGCAAGATTACATGATGTAGAGGGATAAACTCAAGCAATATGATATAAACCCCATCTTTTTATCCTCGATGGCAACAATACAATACGTGTCTTGCAACCCTTTCTGTCACTGGGTAAGAACACCACAAGATTGAACCCAAAGCTAAGCACTTCTCCCATGGCAAGAAAGATCAATCTTGTAGGCCAAACCAAACCGATAATTCAAAGAGACTTGCAAAGATAACTCAATCATATAAAATAATTCAGAGAAGATTCAATTATTATCCATAGATAAACTTGATCGTAAACCCACAATTCATCGGATCTCGACAAACACATCGCAAAAAGAGATTACATCGAATCGATCTCCAAAAGAGAGGGGGAGAACATTGTATTGAGATCCAAAAAGAGAGAAGAAGCCATCTAGCTAATAACTGTGGACCCGAAGGTCTGTGGTAAACTCCTCACAACTCATCGAAAGGGCTATGGTGTTGATGTAGAAGCCCTCCGTGGTGGAATCCCCCTCCGGCAGAACACCGGCGACGGCTCCAAGATGGGATCTCGCGGATACAGAAGGTTACGGTGGTGGAAATTGTGTTTCGGTTGCTCCCCAGATGTTTTCGGGGTATGTAGGCTTATATAGGAGGAAGAAGTACATCGGTGGCCGCCCGAGGGGCCCACGAGACAGGGGTGCGCCCTATATGGGGGGCGCACTACCCTATCGTGGCCGCCTCGACTGCTTCTTGACTTGCACTCCGAGTCCTCTGGATCACGTTCGTTCCAAAAATCACGCTTCGGAAGGTTTTATTCCGTTTGGACTCCGTTTGATATTCCTTTTCTTCGAAATACTGAAATAGGCAAAAAAACAGCAATACGGGCTGGGCGTCCGGTTAGTAGGTTAGTCCCAAAAATGATAATAATGTATAAAATAAAGCCCATAAACATCCAAAACAGGTAATATAATAGCATGGAACAATCAAAAATTATAAATACGTTGGAGACATATCAATGGACAAGACCCAATCCTAAGCATAACACAAGATCGTATAGTTCGTTTGCTAAAGCTTTTCTAATGTCAAGTATCATTTCCTTAGACCATGAGATTGTGTAACTCCCGGATACCGTAGGAGTGCATTGGGTGTACCAAATGTCACAACGTAACTGGGTGACTATAAAGGTGCACTATAGGTATCTTTGAAAGTATTTGTTGGGTTGGCACGAATCGAGACTAGGATTTGTCACTCCGTATGACGGAGAGGTATCTCTGGGCCTACTCGGTAATGCATCATCATAATGAGCTCAATGTGACTAACTATTTAGTCATGGGATCATGCATTACGCAACGAGTAAAGTGACTTGCCGGTAACAAGATTGAACGAGGTATTGAGATACCGACAATCGAATCTCAGGCAAGTAACGTACCGATTGACAAAGGGAATTGTATACGGGATTGCTTGAATCCTAGACATCGTGGTTCATCCGATGAGATCATCATGGAACATGTGGGAGCCAACATGGGTATCCAGATCCAGCTGTTGGTTATTGGCCGGAGAGCTGTCTCGGTCATGTCTATGTGATTCCCGAACCCGTAGGGTCTACACACTTAAGGTTCGATGACGCTAGTTATAGGGAAGATTTGTATGTAATTACCTAATGTTGTTCGGAGTCCCGCTTAAGATCCAGGACGTCACGAGAAGTTCCGGAATGGTCCGGAGGTGAAGATTTATATATGGGAAGTCATCATACGGTCGCCGGAAATATTCGGGGGTATACCGGTATTGTATCGGGACCACCGGAGGGGTTCCGAGGGTCCACCAGGAGGGTCCACCTGCCCTAGAGGGCCTTATGGGCTGTAAGTGGAAGGGAACCAGCCCCTAAGTGGGCTGGGCGCCATCCCCCCAGGGCCCATGCGCCTAGGGTTGGGGGGGGGGGGGAACCCTAAGGGGGGCGCCTCCCCTTGCTTGGGGGGCAAGCCCCCTCCCCCTTGGCCGCCGCCCCCCCTCTAGATCTCATCCAGAGGGGCCGGCCCCCTTCCCCCTTCTCCCTATAAATAGAGGGGTGGAGGGAGCGCTGCAGCACCACATCCAAGGCACAACCCCTCTCCTCCCCAACACCTCTCCTCCTCCGCGCGAGCATGGCGAAGCCCTGTCGGAGAACTGCCACTCCATCACCACCACGCTGTCGTGCTACTGCTGGAGCCATCTTCCTCAACCTCTCCCTTCTCCTTGCTGGATCAAGGTGCGGGAGACGTCACCGGGCTGCACGTGTGTTGAACGCGGAGGTGCCGCTGTTCGGCGCTTAGATCAGAATCCACCGCTATCTGAATCGCTTCAAGTATGACTCCTTCATCTGCGTTCTTGCAACGCTTCCGTCTCGTGATCTTCAAGGGTATGAAGATGCACTCCCCTCTCTCTCGTTGCTAGTTACTCCATAGATTGATCTTGGTGATGCATAGAATTTTTTTAGTTTCTGCAACGACCCCCAACAATTAGATCATTATTATTCAGCATGGGTTGACTATCGGTCCGTCGAGTCTATTTTTTGAAAACTCTCAACTCACGTGGTGTATATATTCGACCTTTGGTGATGGTTGCTCCTCCCTTCATCCCCGAGTGCATTAAACCAAAATGTCTATCACACGGGAACAAAGGAGAAGGGACCCCCATGACAACAGTCGGCATTCTTCTGTTGGGGAACGTTGCAGAAAATAAAAAATTTCCTACGGTTTCACCAAGATCCATCTATGAGTTCATCTAAGCGACGAGTGAAAGGAGAGAGATTGCATCTACATACCACCTGTAGATCGCGTGCGGAAGCGTTCAACGGAACGGGGATGATGGAGTCGTACTCGCCGTGATCCAAATCACCGATGACCAAGTGCCGAATGGACAACACCTCCGCGTTCAACACATGTACGGAGTGGATGAAGTCTCCTCCTTCTTGATCCAGCAAGGGGGAAGGAGAGGTTGATGATGATCCAGCAGCACAACGACGTGGTGGTGGATGCAGCAGAACTCCGATAGGGCTTCGCCAAGCTGCTGCGGGAGGAGGACGAGGTGTAGCAGGGGGAGGGAGGCGCCAAGACACACGGTTCAGCTGCCCTCCCCCTGCCCTCCTTTATATAGGCCCCCAGGGGGGGCGCCGGCCCTGGGAGATGCAATCTCCCAAGGGGGCGGTGGCCAGGGGGTGGAGTGCCCCCAAGGCAAGTGGTGCCCCCCCCCACCTAGGGTTTCCAACCCTAGGCGCAGGGGGGCCCAAGGGGGGCGCACCAGCCCACTAGGGGCTGGTTCCCCTCCTACTTCAGCCCACGGGGCCCTCCGGGATAGGTGGCCCCACCTAGTGGACCCCCGGGACCCTTCCGGTGGTCCCGATACAATTCCGGGTGACCCCGAAACTTTCCCGATGGCCGAAACAGCACTTCCTATATATAATTCTTTGCCTCCGGACCATTCCGGAACTCCTCGTGACGTCCGGGATCTCATCCGGGACTCCGAACAACATTCGGTTTGCTGCATACTCATATTCATACAACCCTAGCATCACCGAACCTTAAGTGTGTAGACCCTACGGGTTCGGGAGACATGCAGACATGACAGAGATGGCTCTCCGGTCAATAACCAACAGCGGGATCTGGATACCCATGTTGGCTCCCACATGCTCCTCGATGATCTCATCGGATGAACCATGATGTCGAGGATTCAATCAACCCCGTATACAATTCCCTTTGTTAATCGGTACGTTACATGCCCGAAACTCGATCGTCGGTATTCCAATACCTCGTTCAGTCTCGTTACCGGAAAGTCACTTTACTCGTACCGTAATGCATGATCCCGTGACCAAACACTTGGTCACTTTGAGCTCATTATGATGATGCATTACCGAGTGGGCCCAGAGATACCTCTCCGTCATACGGAGTGACAAATCCCAGTCTCGATCCGTGTCAACCCAACAGATACTTTCGAAGATACCTGTAGTGCACCTTTATAGTCACCTAGTTACGTTGTGACGTTTGGTACACCCAAAGCACTCCTACGGTATCCGGGAGTTACACGATCTCATGGTCTAAGGAAGAGATACTTGATATTGGAAAAGCTCTAGCAAAACGAATTACACGATCTTGTGCTATGCTTAGGATTGGGTCTTGTCCATCACATCATTCTCCTAATGATGTGATCCCGTTGTCAACGACATCTAATGTCCATAGTCAGGAAACCATGACTATCTGTTGACCAAGGAGCTAGTCAACTAGAGGCTTACTAGGGACGTATTTGTTCTAAGTATTCACACGTGTATTACGATTTCTGGATAATACGATTATAGCATGAATAAAAGATAATTATCATGAACAAGGAAATATAATAATAATCCTTTTATTATTGCCTCTAGGGCATATTTCCAACAGTCTCCCACTTGCACTAGAGTCAATAATCTAGTTACATTGTGATGAATCGAACAACCATAGAGTTCTGGTGTTGATCATGTTTTGCTCGCGAAAGAGGTTTAGTCAACGGATCTGCGACATTCAGATCCGTATGTACTTTGCAAATATCTATGTCTCCATCTTGAACATTTTCACGAATGGAGTTGAAACGACGCTTGATGTGCCTAGTCTTCTTGTGAAACCTGGGCTCCTTGGCAAGGGCAATAGCTCCAGTGTTGTCACAGAAGAGTTTGATCGGCCCCGACGCATTGGGTATGACTCCTAGGTCGGTGATGAACTCCTTCACCCAAATTGCTTCATGCGCTGCCTCCGAGGCTGCCATGTACTCCGCTTCACATGTATATCCCGCCACGATGCTCTGCTTGCAGCTGCACCAGCTTACTGCTCCACCATTCAACATATACATGTATCCGGTTTGTGACTTAGAGTCATCTAGATCTATGTCGAAGCTAGCGTCGACGTAACCCTTTGCGACGAGCTCTTCGTCACCTCCATAAACGAGAAACATGTCCTTTGTCCTTTTCAGGTACTTCAGGATATTCTTGACCGCTGTCCAGTGTTCCTTGCCGGGATTACTTTGGTACCTTCCTACCAAACATACGGCAAGGTTTACATCAGGTCTGGTACACAGCATGGCATACATAATAGATCCTATGTCTGAGGCATAGGGGACGACACTCATCTCTTCTTTATCTTTTGCCGTGGTCGGGCATTGAGCCGAGCTCAATCTCACACCTTGCAGTACAGGCAAGAACCCTTTCTTGGACTGATCCATTTTGAACTTCTTCAAAATCTTATCAAGGTATGTGCTTTGTGAAAGACCTATGAGGCGTCTCGATCTATCCCTATAGATCTTGATGCCTAATATGTAAGCAGCTTCTCCAAGGTCCTTCATTGAAAAACACTTATTCAAGTAGGCCTTAATGTTGTCCAAGAATTCTATATCATTTCCCATCAAAAGTATGTCATCTACATATAATATGAGAAATGCTACAGAGCTCCCACTCACTTTCTTGTAAACGCAAGCTTCTCCATAAGTCTGCATAAACTCAAACGCTTTGATCATCTCATCAAAGCGAATGTTCCAACTCTGAGATGCTTGCACCAGCCCATAAATGGATCGCTAGAGCTTGCATACTTTGTTAGCATTCTTAGGATCGACAAAACCTTCCGGCTGCATCATATACAGCTCTTCCTTAAGATAACCGTTAAGGAATGCCGTTTTGACATCCATCTGCCATATCTCATAATCATAGTATGCGGCAATTGCTAACATGTTTCGGATGGACTTAAGCTTTGCTACGGGAGAGAAAGTCTCATCGTAGTCAAACCCTTGAACTTGTCGATAACCCTTAGCGACAAGTCGAGCTTTATAGATGGTGACATTACCATCCGCGTCCGTCTTCTTCTTAAAGATCCATTTGTTTTCTATCGCTCGCCGATCATCGGGCAAGTCAGTCAAAGTCCATACTTTGTTTTCATACATGGATTCTATCTCGGATTGCATGGCTTCAAGCCATTTGTTGGAATCTGGGCCCGCCATCGCTTCTTCATAGTTCGAAGGTTCACCATTGTCTAACAACATGATTTCCAGGACAGGGTTGCCATACCACTCAGGTGTGGAATGTGTCCTCGTGGACCTACGAAGTTCAGTAGCAACTTGATTCGAAGTACCTTGATCATCATCATTAATTTCCTTTCCAGTCGGTGTAGGCACCACAGGAACATTTTCCTGAGCTGCACTACTTTTCGGTTCAAGAGGTAGTACTTCATCGAGTTCTAGTTTCCTCCCACTTACTCCTTTCGAGAGAAACTCTTTTTCCAGAAAGGATTCGTTCTTGGCAACAAAGATCTTGCCTTCGGATCTAAGGTAGAAGGTATACCCAATGGTTTCCTTAGGGTATCCTATGAAGACGCATTTTCCGACTTGGGTTCGAGCTTTTCAGGTTGAAGTTCATTGACATAAGCATCGCATCCCCAAACTTTTAGAAACGACAGCTTAGGTTTCTTCCCAAACCATAATTCATACGGTGTCGTCTC
Organism: Triticum dicoccoides; assembly: GCF_002162155.2. Classification (NCBI taxonomy): domain Eukaryota; kingdom Viridiplantae; phylum Streptophyta; class Magnoliopsida; order Poales; family Poaceae; genus Triticum; species Triticum dicoccoides. The sequence goes on along the minus strand of NC_041389.1, from coordinate 469,390,034 downwards.
AATGGATTTAGACGGTGCCCTATTTAAAGTGAATGTACTTGTCTCTAGAGCGTATCCCCAAAATGATAGCGGTAAATCGGTAAGAGACATCATAGATCGCACCATATCCAATAGAGTGCGATTACGACGTTCGGACACACCGTTACGCTGAGGTGTTCCAGGCGGCGTGAGTTGTGAAACGATTCCACATTTTCTTAAGTGTGTACCAAATTCGTGACTTAAATATTCTCCTCCACGATCTGATCGTAGGAACTTTATCTTTCGGTCACGTTGATTCTCCACCTCATTCTGAAATTCCTTGAACTTTTCAAAGGTCTCAGACTTGTGTTTCATCAAGTAGACATACCCATATCTACTCAAGTCATCAGTGAGAGTGAGAACATAACGATATCCTCCGCGAGCCTCAACGCTCATTGGACCGCACACATCGGTATGTATGATTTCCAATAAGTTGGTTGCTCGCTCCATTGTTCCGGAGAACGGAGTCTTGGTCATTTTACCCATGAGGCATGGTTCGCACGTGTCAAATGATTCATAATCGGGAGACTCTAAAAGTCCATCAGTATGGAGCTTCTTCATGCGCTTGATACCTATGTGAGCAAGGCGGCAGTGCCACAAGTATGTGGGACCATCGTTATTAACTTTACATCTTTTGGTATTCACACTATGAATATGTGTAACATTACGTTCGAGATTCATTAAGAATAAACCATTGACCATCGGGGCATGACCATAAAACATATCTCTTATATAAATAGAACAACCATTATTCTCGGATTTAAATGAGTAGCCATCTCGCATCAAACGAGATCCAGATACAATGTTCATGCTCAAACTTGGCACTAAATAACAATATGAGGTTTAAAACTAATCCCGTAGGTAAATGTAGAGGTAGCGTGCCGACGGCGATCACATCGACCTTGGAACCATTCCCAACGCGCATCGTCACCTCGTCCTTCGCCATTCTCCGCTTATTCCGCAGCTCCTGCTATGAGTTACAAATATGAGCAACGGCACCGGTATCAAATACCCAGGAGTTACTACGAGTACTGGTAAGGTACACATCAATTACATGTATATCACATATACCTTTAGTGTTGCCAGCCTTCTTGTCCGCTAAGTATTTGGGTCAGTTCCGCTTCCAGTGACCCTTCCCTTTGCAATAAAAGCACTCAGTCTCAGGCTTGGGTCCATTCTTTGACTTCTTCCCGGCAACTGGCTTACCGGGCGCGGCAACATCTTTGCTGTCCTTCTTGAAGTTCTTCTTACCCTTGCCCTTCTTAAACTTAGTGGTCTTATTGACCATCAACACTTGATGTTCTTTCTTGATTTCAACCTCTGCTAACTTCAGCATTGAAAATACTTCAGGAATGGTCTTCACCATCCCCTGCATATTGTAGTTCAACACAAAGCTCTTGTAGCTCGGTGGGAGCGACTGAAGGATTCTGTCAATGACCGCCTCGTCCGGGCGGTTGATCTCCAGCTGGGACAGGCGGTTGTGCAACCCAGACATTTTGAGTATGTGCTCACTGACAGAACTGTTTTCCTCCATCTTACAACTATAGAACTTGTCGGGGACTTCATATCTCTCGACCCGGGCATGAGCTTGAAAAACCAGTTTCAGCTCCTCGAACATCTCATATGCTCCGTGTCGCTCAAAACGCTTTTGGAGCCCCGGTTCTAAGCTGTAAAGCATGCCGCACTGAACGAGGGAGTAATCATCAGCACGTGATTGCCAAGTGTTCATAACGTCTTGGTTCTCTGGGATGGGTGCTTCACCTAGCGGTGCATCTAGGACATAATCTTTCTTGGCTGCTATGAGGATGATCCTCAGGTTCCGGACCCAGTCCGAATAGTTGCTGCCATCATCTTTCAGCTTGGTTTTCTCTAGGAACGCATTGAAGTTCATGTTGACATGAGTGTTGGCCATTTGATCTACAAGACATATTTTGCAAAGACTTTAGACTAAGTTCATGATAATTAAGTTCATATAATCAAATTATTTAATGAACTCCCACTTAGATTGACATCCCTCTAGTCATCTAAGTGTTACACGATCCGAGTGGACTAGGCCGTGTCCGATCATCACATGAGACGGACTAGTCATCATCGGTGAACATCTCCATGTTGATCGTATCTTCCATACGACTCATGATCGACCTTTCGGTCTCTTGTGTTCCGAGGCCATGTCTGTACATGCTAGGCTCGTCAAGTTAACCCTAAGTGTTTCTGCATGTGTAAAACTGTCTTACACCCGTTGTATGTGAACGTATGGATCTATCACACCCGATCATCACGTGGTGCTTCAAAACGACGAACTTTAGCAACGGCGCACAGTTAGGGGGAACACTTTCTTGAAATTATTATAAGGGATCATCTTATTTACTACCGTCGTTCTAAGTAAACAAGATGCATAAACATAATAAACATCACATGCAATTATATAAAGTAGTGACATGATATGGACAATATCATATAGCTCCTTCGATCTCCATCTTCGGGGCTCCATGATCATCTTCGTCACCGGCATGACACCATGATCTCCATCATCATGATCAACATCATCGTGTCTTCATGAAGTTGTCACGCCAACGACTACTTCTACTTCTATGTCTAATGCGTTTAGCAATAAAGTAAAGTAATTTACATGGCGTTCTTCAATGACACGCAGGTCATACAAAAATAAAGACAACTCCTATGGCTCCTACCGGTTGTCATACTCATCGACATGCAAGTCGTGATTCCTATTACAAGAACATGATCTCATACATCACAATATATTTTTCATCATTCATCACAACTTCTGGCCATATCATATCACATGACAATTGCTGCAAAAACAAGTTAGACGTCCTCTAATTGTTGTTGCATCTTTTACGTGGATGCAATTGGGTTCTAGCAAGAACGTTTTCTTACCTACGAATAACCACAACGTGATTTTTGTCAACTTCTATTTACCCTTCATAAGGACCCTTTTCGTCGAATCCGCTCCAACTAGAGTAGGAGAGACAGACACCCGCTAGCCACCTTATGCAACTAGTGCATGTCAGTCGGTGGAACCTGTCTCACATAAGCGTACGTGTAAGGCCGGTCCGGGCCGCTTCATCCCACAATACCGCTGAAGCAAGAAAAGACTAGTAGCGGCAAGCAAGTTGACAAGATCTACGCCCACAACAAAATTGTGTTCCACTCGTGCAATAGAGAACTACGCATAGACCTAGCTCATGATGCCACTGTTGGGGAACGTTGCAGAAAATAAAAAATTTCCTACGGTTTCACCAAGATCCATCTATGAGTTCATCTAAACGACGAGTGAAAGGAGAGAGACTGCATCTACATACCACTTGCAGATCGCGTGCGGAAGCGTTCAAGGGAACGGGGATGATGGAGTCGTACTCGTCGTGATCCAAATCACCGATGACCAAGTGCCGAACGGACAGCACCTCCGCGTTCAACACACGTACGGAGCGGATGACGTCTCCTCCTTCTTGATCCAGCAAGGGGGAAGGAGAGGTTGATGATGATCCAGCAGCACAACAACGTGGTGGTGGATGCAGCGGAACTCCGGCAGGGGTTCGCCAAGCTGCTGCGGGAGGAGGACGAGGTGTAGCAGGGGGAGGGAGGCGCCAAGACACATGGTTCGGCTGCCCTCCCCCCTGCCCTCCTTTATATAGGCCCCCAGGGGGGCGCCGGCCCTGGGAGATGCAATCTCCCAAGGGGGTGGCAGCCAGGGGGGTGGAGTGCCCCCCAAGGCAAGTGGTGCCCCCCCCCCACCTAGGGTTTCCAACCCTAGGCGCAGGAGGGGCCCAAGGGGGGGCGCACCAGCCCACTAGGGGCTGGTTCCCCTCCCACTTCAGCCCACGGGGCCCTCCGGGATAAGTGGCCCCACTCGGTGGACCCCCCGGACCCTTCCGGTGGTCCCGGTACAATACCGGGTGACCCCGAAACTTTCCCGATGGCCGAAACAGCACTTCCTATATATAATTCTTTACCTCCGGACCATTCCGGAACTCCTCGTGACGTCCGGGATCTCATCCGGGACTCCGAACAACACTCGGTTTGCTGCATACTCATATTCATACAACCCTAGCGTCACCGAACCTTAAGTGTGTAGACCCTACGGGTTTGGGAGACATGCAGACATGACCGAGACGGCTCTCCGGTCAATAACCAACAGCGGGATCTGGATACCCATGTTGGCTCCCACATGCTCCTCGATGATCTCATCGGATGAACCACGATGTCGAGGATTCAATCAACCCCGTATACAATTCCCTTTTTCAATCGGTACGTTACATGCCCGAGACTCGATCGTCGGTATCCTAATACCTCGTTCAGTCTCGTTACCGGCAAGTCACTTTACTCGTACCATAATGCATGATCCCGTGACCAAACACTTGGTCACTTTGAGCTCATTATGATGATGCATTATCGAGTGGGCCCAGAGATACCTCTCCGTCATACGGAGTGACAAATCCCAGTCTCGACCCGTGTCAACCCAACAGACACTTTCGGAGATACCTGTAGTGCACCTTTATAGTCACCTAGTTACGTTGTGACGTTTGGTACACCCAAAGCACTCCTACGGTATCCGGGAGTTACACGATCTCATGGTCTAAGGAAGAGATACTTGACATTGGAAACGCTCTAGCAAAACGAACTACACGATCTTGTGCTATGCTTAGGATTGGGTCTTGTCCATCACATCATTCTCCTAATGATGTGATCCCGTTGTCAACGACATCTAATGTCCATAGTCAGGAAACCATGACTATCTGTTGACCAAGGAGCTAGTCAACTAGAGGCTTACTAGGGACGTATTTGGTCTAAGTATTCACACGTGTATTACGATTTCCGGATAATACAATTATAGCATGAATAAAAGACAATTATCATGAACAAGGAAATATAATAATAATCCTTTTATTATTGCCTCTAGGGCATATTTCCAACATCTTCTTCTCTCATATATGGTGGATACACTCACTCATTGATTTTTTGACCGTCGGTGATGGTCGTTACTCCTCCTTCCCCTAGTGCCTAACAAAGGTCTAGTACAAGGAGAAGAAGGAGAAACGACCCCCACGACAATAGTCGGGTTTCTTCCTCTCTCATATATGGTGCAGACTTTCTCCCTCACTCATTTTTTGATTGTCATGTATGGAGCCTTAATAGACTTAAAGTTAACCCGAAATGTCGTTTAATTATCTTTCTAGAAAATCCAGGCCACTCGATATTTTCTACATATTCTAGCACAAGTCATGCCAAAATTCACGGAAAAAATCTAGCATGACCTTTGCTAAAAAAGGACATATCGAGCGCCTGAAATTTGTCGGAACGTAAATTAATCAATATTCCGGCAAAACATAGGCCACTCGGAGGTGTTACCTGCAAACATGGCGACTTGGGCAAGCACATATCCTATTTGCATTCAAACTTGATGGTCATTGCATTTCAATGGTTGAAAATATGAACAAAAACATTTCAAAATATCTTATAGGACTCATATTGACATGGAGATTTGGCTAGTCTCACCTCGAGGTCGGAGGGGGCCTATGACGGGGACGACGGCGGCGATGACATGGAGATTTGGCTGCAAAAACAAAATAGTATTCGAAATAGTGTTATCCAATTTGAGCATTCAAAATAGGAGTAGACCTCCAATTTGAACATGGGGTGGCTGGTCTCACCTTGAGGTCGGAGGGGGTCGGTAACGGGGATGACGGCGGGGATGATGCAGGGGCTCCTTTATTTCTGCAAAAACAAAATATAAACAAAAACATTATTATCATCATCCTAGGACTTAGTGAAACCATATGTCTAAAACTTTCTCCTTAACTTATAAAACCTAGTTCTAACCCTAATAATTTGTACTACCCATCTATCCATCCATTTGTCTAAACCTAGTTCCAACTCTAAAAATTGGTAAAACCTTGTTCTAACCCTAAAAATGAAAAGACATATGCATTTACTAAAAATCCCCTAGTTCTAACCCTAACATCCATCCATCCATCCATCTATCTATATATCCATCCATCTATCCATCTGTTTGTCTATCTACGCAATATATAAAAAAACATTGTTCTAACCATCTATCTATCTATCCATTCATCTATCTATCCATCTATCTATGCAATGCAGGAGGGATCTGAGGGAGGGAGAGGATCAGAGGGAGAGGGTTGGGATGGAGAACGGCGAGGGATGAAGGGAGGGAGCAGGGAGGGAGAAGGGCAGGGGGTGGAGGGAGAGGCAGGGTCGGAGGGAGGGAGGGAGAAGGGAGGGATGGAAGAAGAAGGGACGGAGAGAGATATACCGGGTGACGGCGGCGGCGCGACGATAGCGACGAGCGGTGGCAGCGGGGGTTGGACGATGAGAGTGTGGGAGGGAGAGTGATCGATCGGGCCGACAGGGGAGAGGATAAGGTATCATTAGCAGTAGCGCTGGCTGGTGGCCCAACGCTACTGCTAGGTTGGGCCCACCGTGTAGACTTAGCATTAGGGTGGGCTAGTGGCCCAGCGCTACTGCTATGTCTCTATCAGTAGCGCTGGTTCCAGCCAACCGCTACTACTACATGTAGCCCCTGCAAGTGGTTATGGGACCACTTAGCAGTAGCACTGCCAGGGGGCCCATCGCTACTGCTACTTTGGTACCTGTAGCACTTGTTGTCAACCAGCGCTACTACTAAGTGGCAGTAGCACTGGACCCATAACCAGCGCTACTACTAAATTTCTATCTATAAGGTTTCTCCTAGTAGTGCGACCTCTTTCTCGTTCTAGTGATGCCGACCACAAACTGGGTTATCTCATAATCCTTATCGCATGGCCATGCTTATCCTGGTCAAATCACACAAGGGGCCCAGAGTGTATATCTCCTGATCGGAGGGGCAAATCCCATCTTGCTCGACCATGCCTCACAGCATGGGTCTGGACAAGCCTGAAACCTACCTTTGTAACTATCCAGTCACGGAGTAGCGTTTGGTTGGCCAAAGAAGGTCTGTCACCATCCCGAGTACATGCGCCAGCTCAGGTCTTAGGACATAGAATGTATGTTGTACTAGAAACTCACAAATGACATCTCGTTGCGTCTCACTCGGATCCTACTATGCTGAATCCGACTAGATCCTTCTGAGTCCATATTATCCGGTTAGCATCCAATGCTCCATGGCTAGTGAGACCAAGCCATCGACCGCGTCATATGCTAGTCTAGTCGGATGCGCGTCCACACAACCCTTTTGACTAGGGACCTTTTAGGACAGTAATCATACAATGTATAGTCCCACAAACAAGTCATGTACTTGCTGATATAAATCATTGATAATGTCCAAGGACTATCTTTATTCATAAACACATAGGAAATATCATCATACATGATTGTCTCTAGGGCATATCTCCAACAGTCTCCCACTTGCACTAGAGTCAATCAAATAGACACCGAATGCCCATAGCTCTAACGTGCCCCTCATGCTTGGGTTGTGGAAGCGGCATAGTCCACGGATCCACAACATTTGCATCCGTATGAATTTTGCATAACTATACATCACCATTCTTTACGATCTTTCGTATCAGGTGATATTTCCGATCTATGTGTCTGACCTTGTGGTGATTCCTCGGCTCCTGGCTTGTACGATGGCACCAGAATTATCACAATAAAGGTCTAACAGTTTTACCAAGGCTGGGAAAATACTAAGATCATCCAGAAAGTTCCGGATCCAAACACCTTCCTTTGCAGCTTGCAAGCCGCAATTTATTCGGCTTCTGTTATAGAATCGGCCACCGTATCTTGCTTGGAACTCATCCAGCTCACTGCTCCTCCGTTCATGACATACACAAATCCAGACTATGACCGACAATCATCTCTGTCGGTTTGGAAACTAGCATCGGCGTAACCCCTTACGACGAGCTCTTCCTCACATTCATAAACTAGGAACATCTCTTTAGTCCTTTTCAGGTACTTCAAAATAGTCTTTACCGCTGCCCAGTGACTCTCACCTGGGTTGGCCTCTACTTGTTAGGCTTATTGCAAAAGCAACATCAGGCCGTGTACATATCATGGCATACATGATGGATCTGATTGCCGAGGCATACGAAATCCTACTCATCCTGCTTCGCTCATCAGATGTCGAAGGACTCTGATTCTCGCTTAGCCTTATACCATGTGAGAGTGGGAATAACTCTTTCTTCGCCTCACTCATGTTGAACCACTTCAACACTTTATCTATGTACGTGTTGTGGCTTAAGCCGAGCAGCCTCCTCGATCTATCTCTATAGATCTTAATGCCTAAAATATAGACTGCCTCACCAAGGTCCTTCATCGAAAACTTGCCATTCAATGACTCCTTGACCAAGTTCAGCATCGAAACATCATTTCCGATCAGTAGTATGTCATCCTCATACAAGATCAAAAACACTATCGAGCTCCCACTTAACTTCTTGTATAAACAAGCGTCCTCTTCGCTTTTAATGAAACCAAGACCAGTGACAACCTCATCAAAATGAATGTTCCAACTCCGAGATGCTTGCCTCAACCCATAATGGATCTCTTGAGCTTGCATACCTTACTAGCGCTAGTCGGACCAACAAAACCCTCGGGCTATATCATATACATGTCCTTGGTTAAATTTCCATGAAGGAAAGTCGTCTTGACGTCCATCTGCCATATCTCATAATCGAAATATGCAACTATAGCTAGTATGATCCTCACCAATTTCAGCATCGCTACCGGAGAGTAAGTCTCGTCATAGTCAATTCCTTGAACTTGTCCATAATTAACCCTTAGCGACAAGCCGAGCTTTGTGGTTCTGGACATTTTCATCCACATCGGTTTTCTTCTTAAAGACCCATTTGCAACCAATGGTTGTTACGCCAGGCGGCAGATCAACCAAGTCCCAGACTTGATTATCATCCATGGACTTTAACTCGGATCTCATGGCCTCCAACCATGCCTCGGAATCTGGGCTCACCATCGCTTCCACATATGTGGACGGCTCATCGCTTTCTAGCAACAATACATCGCGCACTCTGCGCAATCTTTCCGACCTCCGTGGTTTCAGTGCTGCTTCCACTATGGGTTCCCTGACTGACTCTGGTATGATCTCATCACCAACCGAGCCGTCCCCGAGTGGTCCTCGAATTTCTTCGAATCGGACCGTCCTCCCACTGGCCTCCCGACTGAGAAACTCTTTCTCAAGGAAAATCCCGTTCCGAGCAACAAACACTTTGTTCTCCTGCCAGTTGTAGAAGTTATATCCCAAGGTTTCCCTCGGATATCCCATGAATATGCATTTATTCGACTTGGGTGTAAGCTTGTCTGACATAAGTCGCTTGACAAATGCTTCACAACCCCAAATCTTTAGAAAAGATAATCTGGGACTCTTACCGGTCCACATCTCATGTGGTGTCTTCTTTACGGATTTTGATGGTACCCTGTTAAGTGTGAAAGCTGCAGTTTCTAGAGAGTATCCCCAGAATGACATGGGTAAATCCTATTTTCTCATCATAGACCGGACCATGTCTAACAAGGTCCTATTCCTCCATTCTGACACGCCGATTATCTGTGGTGTACCCGGAGGTGTGAGCTGAGGTACTATACCTCGGCTTTTCAGATGATCATCAAACTCCTGGCTCATGTACTCACCTCCACGATCAGATCGTAGAAGCTTTATAGTCTTGCCGAGCTGATTCTCAACCTTGTTCTGAAACTCTTTGAACTTTTCAAAAGTTTTCAACTTGTGCCTCATCAAATAGATATACCCATATCTACTCAAGTCGTCGGTAAAAGTCACGAAGTACTGATAACCACCTCTGGCAGTTGTGCTCATTGGACCACACACATCACTGTGTATAAGCTCCAGTAGCTTGGACGCCCTCTCGCAATTCTTCACAAAAGGAGACTTAGTCATCTTGCCGAGCAAGCATGATTTGCATGTCTCGAACGACCCGAAGTTGGACGAAGTTAGGAGCCCATCATCATGGAGCTTCTTCATGCGTTTTAGACTAATGTGTCGAAGCCTGCAATGCCAGAAGTATGTCGGATTTATCTCATTAGGATTATGCCTCTTGACATTAACGTTATAGACTAGTTCATGTTCCAGATTCAATATAAATAGCTCATCAACAAAGGGTGCATAGCCATGGAACATACCATTCAAATAAAATGAACAACCATTGTCCTTTAAATTGAATTCATAACCCTGACTCATCAAGCATGAGGCAAAAATAATGTTCCGACTAAGTGCAGGAATGTAATAACAATTATTCAATTCCGAAATAAATCCAGAAGGAAGTTGGAGCTGCATCGTGCCGACCTCCAACGCAACAACTCTTGATTTGTTGCCGACCCTGATGTCAATCTCCCCTTGTGCCACAGGCCTAGTTCTTACCAGCCCCTGCACCGAGTTGCAAATATGAACAACCGATCCGGTATCACCCAAGAGCTACTAGGTATGTCAGCAAGGTAAATGTCTATAACATATGCAACAAGTGTACCTTTGCCCGAAGCAGCATTCCCGGCCTTCTTCCCATGCTCTGCAAGCCACTTGCCACAGTTCCTCTTCAAGTGACCAGTTTCCTTGCAGTGATAGCAAATGGTCTTTGAGTCCGGTCCTGACTTCGGTGCAGTGGCAGAAGTTACCATCTCCGTGCCCTTTGCCTTAGCCTTCTTCTTGGACCAACTCTTTTTGAACTTGCTTGAGTTCTGCACCATCAACACTTGATGCGTAGCTTTCTTAATATCCTACTCTGCCACCTTCAGCATCCCATGCAATTCAGTGAGCTTCTTATCCATGCCGTGCGTATGATAGTTACAGATGAACGTCTCATCGCTAGGCGAAAGAGAACCCAGAACTGCATCAGTAGCGAGGTCATCCAAGAGCGGGGAGCCTAACTGATCCAAAGCTTGCACGTATCCGATCATCTTGATAACATGTGGGTTCAATGGATCACCTTTCTTCGGCTTACAATCCATCAAGGATCGCCAGACGTTGAACCTTTCGGTCCTAGCCTACACGTGAAACACGCTCTTGAGACTCTCGATCATATCGAAAGCCCCAACATCTTCGAAATGCTGCTGCAAATCAGGCTCCATACAAGCCAACATGAGGCAGCTGATCTTGTTTGATTCATCAACAAGTTTCTGGTAGGCATTCCTGGTTGTGGCATCAGCATTATCGGCAGGTTCCTCTGGAAGTGGATCCTCTAGAACATGTTCCTTTTTATCATGCTTGAGAACAATTCTCAAATTTCTATACCAGGTGGTAAAGTTTGTTCCATTTAGTTTATCCTATTCCAGAATTGATTTCAATGCAAAGTTGGGTTGAGCAGGCGGTGCCATTGATCTACAACAGAAAATATGCAATCACTAAGCAATGTGTTTATGTAGAGTAATTCTAGCCTTAAACAGAAATACTCCCACTGAAGTCGGCATCCCTTCGTACACTCTCAATGATTCAGGATTCGACTAGCACATGTGACTAGTGAACTTTAGCATCACTGCTAGACAACATGCCTATCCGTTAAGCAACTCATTACTAATCGTGTCTCTATACGACTCCTATCGGCCGGGAAGGTATCTCATACCCCGGCTCCCAACCTTCTTTGCCACAAGGCCCAAAACCGTTTGATAGCCTTGTCAAGTTAAACTGATGCAGTGCATGTTTGTGTCCGACATGAATCCTTCAGTTCAAGGACACCCAGCAGCACCCCAATTTTATGAGCCCACTACTAGACGTACTTGACGTGCAAAGGTGCAACATCGGGGATGGCAATTCACTTGATATTCATAAAGGATCTTTCTACCATTTTAACATGCATAGAAACAAATAAGCATAACAATCACAAATAAACACATATTGTGAAATAGTATGACCCCTTCATGGACATTCTTCTAGTCGGCTCCGACTCCGATGACCATCTAGGAACTCCATCTTGTTTGTCACGCCGGGACGCCAAGCCACCAACCTGATCTCTATAATCCAACTACTACAACTACTAATAATGAATTTTACAGAGGATCACAAGTCGACGCGCAGGTCCTTATACATTATAATGACAACATTTTAGGTCCTACCGGCTGACAAACATGACGCACATGCCATGTATAAATTACACACATGCATCACATACACATGAGCCATATTATTCACATCAAACCTGCAAAACAAAGTTACACATAGAATCGCATTCTATCAATTTGAGAAATGTTAAATTTGTATAGAAATTCTTTTTGACCATGTATTAAGAAAATGATGAAAACTTGATCATGTATATAAAAATGTTAATCAAGCATTAAACAAATGTTGAGCAAGTGTTTGAAAAATGTTAATCAAGCGTTTGGAAAATGTTACATGTGTATTGAAAAAATGTTGACCATGCATTCAAAAAACATTAATGTTTTTATTCAAAAACTATTAATCAAGCATTTAAACATATTTAAAAATGTGCATAGAAAAAATGTTAAATGTGCATATATGAAAAAGTAGAATGAAAACAAAGAAAACAAAAGAAAATACGAAAATAAAAAACGAAGAAACAAATGAAAAAACGGAGAAGAAAAAAGAAAAGAAAAGAAAGAAAAACGAAGAGGAAAAAAGAAGAAGAAAGAATGGCTCGAGTCGCTTCAATTATGTCAAACCCTTTTACTTATCGTGAACTGTAGGATGGCGAGGTGGCTAGTAGCGTTGGTTTTCTTCCTTGCAACCAGAGATCTACCCCTAATGCTCCTCTTTTCCTTTTCTTTTTATCTAACAGTGCGTGAAAATGGGCCGGTCCATTAACGACCTCGGCCGTGAAAATCTCAACACAGACATTCTCTATGGAATAGCTGAAAGCGATATATAGTCGTCGCGCCGTTATAGGCCTTATGGTATAGAGCGCACACTGTCTTTCTCGGTACGCTAGGTCTTGTAGCGGGCTGACCCACTGTCTTATCTGTTCGTTTTTTTGCGTTTCCACTTGGGTTTTGTATTTTTTTTATTTTTTTATTTTTATTTTTTTCAGAATTGATCAACATTTTTTCAAATTTGATGACCTTTCTTTAAAATTGATTATTACTATTTTCAAATTCGGTAAAATAAATAAATTTGATAAACTTTTCTCGAAATCGATGAATTTGTTTTAAAATTTAATGAAAATTTTGAAAAACGGATGATTTTTTTCAAATTAGATAAACCTTTTTCAAATCAGACGACTTTTTTTTTCAAATTCATGAACTGTTTTGAAATTTGTTAACTGCCATTTAATTTTATAATTCACGAACATCATTTTGTGATTTTTTCCTTTTTAATTATTCTGTATTTTTTTCAAAGGCAACGGTAGAATATTCAACTCGTCAACTGCGACCCGGTCAAAAGCGGTCTTGTGACCAGGGGAAACCAATCAACCGATCAAGCGACTGCGCTCTCTCCTTCTACATGGGCCGGCCTACCAGCAGGGGCGTGGAGAGCGTTTTTTGCTCCAAGTGGCGCTTAATAAGGTTCTACATAGGAGCTCCCCCATCCATCTCGTAGTTCGAGTTAAGTACTTCTTTTCACTGGCCTGCTCAAGGCCGAAGCAGCGCGTAGGATGAGCAGTTCTTCTTTAGGGCCTAAGAGCATCTCCAGCCGCGTCCCCAACACCCCTAGGGCCTTTTTTATCGCGGGCGTGAAAAAATCGCCCAGTCGCGCCCTAGAAGCCTGGTTTCAACCAGTTATGGCCGAATTTGGTGTAAGCGGACCTAGGTCGAAGCCGGCGCACCGGGGGTTGCCCAGGGGCGCAGGGGGAAACAATTTTGGCGTGAAAGCCCGACGGGCCCGCCGAGTCAGCGAGTAGGCGCGTTCGTCGTCCTCATCGCCTCAGTTTTGTTGGGTTCTACGGTAGGGTGCGTCGACTGCAAATTAAAATTTTCCTACGCGTAGAACATCCAGGAACATGCTACGGGAGTGGATCATCGATCGTTACCACTAGACGCGCCATGCCATGCAGCGGAAGAAGAGTTGGGACAGCACGTCCGCGTGGATTGTCTCCTCCTCGTCCGATCTCCCTCGAACAGTCGGTCGTCGGATCCCACATACAAGTTCACCGGAGCGGCACAGGTGCACCGCCTCTAACGGTATCCGGGCGTGCAGGAGGAAGACCGTGTGCGGACTGTTAGGTCCAATCACACAGTCGGCGACGAGTGGAGGTGACTATTTGCAACACATGGAAACCCTAGTGACAACGCCGAAACAATCAACGTCTTGAGTGCGTCGCACCTCCACTTTATATAGGCGCCCATCACAGGCCCAACACTTGGGCCTCGCACGAACCCTAAAGCCCAAAATCTGTTCGGACGGGATCCTAGTCCGAGTAGGATCACATCTGATTCATGGAGTCCGATCCGGCCTCACAGGTTCCTCCCCTTAAGTGCGCGACCCCTTAGGTTCAAGTGACATGGCCACAGTTCTGATCACCTCCGAACTGTACGGTTGGTAGCGGCCTCTAGCAAGGCATGCCGACCACCAATCACACTATGAAGCCGGTTGGCGAACCTGTACATCACACTTCCATTCCCTTTGCCACATGATATATATTGTCGGGCTCAAGGCGAGTCTGTCATCTTTGTGCTAGCGCGACCTCTTTCTCGTTACAGTGATGCCGACCACAAACCGGATTATCTCATAATCGTTGTCGCATGGCCATGCTTATCCTGGTCAGATCACACGAGGGGCCCAGAGTATATCTCTCCTGATCGGAGGGGTAAATCCCATCTTGCTCGACCATGTCTCGCAGCATGGGTCTGGACAATCCTGAAACCTATCTTTGTAACTACGCAGTCACGGAGTAGCTTTTGGTTGGCCCAAAGAAGGTTTGTCACCATCCCAAGTACATGCGCCAGCTCAGGTCTTAGGACATAGAATGTATGTTGTACTAGAGACTCATAGATGACATATCGCTGCGTCTCATAGTTGGGTCTGTCGGACTCAGACCTTATCTCGACTCGGATCCGACTACGTCGAATCCGACCAGATCCTTCTGAGTCCATATTACCCGGTTAGCATCCAATGCTCAATGGCTAGTGAGACCAAGCCGTCGACCGTGTCATATGCTAGTCTAGTCGGATGCGCGTCCACACAATCCTTTCGACTAGGGACCTTTTAGGACAGTAATCATACAATATATAGTCCCACAAACAAGTCGCATACTTGCTGATATAAATCATTGATAATGTCCAAGGACTATCTTTATTCATAAACACATAGGAAATATCATCATACATGATTGCCTCTAGGGCATATCTCCATCAGATTTCTCGCGGGGACTCAATGCCAAGGTTGCCGCCGGTCAGCCTTCCATTGATTCCTCACGGGGCGGCGTAGTGAAGGCGCACCGCCACACGGCCACAAGGATGCCGCCCACTCGCCTCCCACACGCCGCACACTCCCTCGTCGCAGTCCTTCTCTCGTCGCTGACGCCCCATCTCTCTCCCTGTCTACCTCTCTCCCCGTTTGCAGCCACCACCGATGGCCCACAGGTTCCCCGGCGATGAAGCGGCGGCCAACGACTTCGGCCGCCGCCACCTTCACGAGTGGGAGGCGTACCTCCTCCACGAGGCAAACTACCCGGGATCGCTTGACATGCGCGTGCCGGGCTCGTGGAGGCTGAGCGCCGGAGGCGTCCCCGTCCCCCCGCCGCTGACCGACACCGAGATCACATGCGTTCAGGCGTCCCTGCCGGAGGAGGTGCGGGGTCTACTAGAGTACGCCGCCGGCAACCAAGCTTGGTGGACGGCGTTCTTCTGGTGCCGCTACGAGGAGCAGCTCGCCTCCACAACAACGCGCCGGTGAGGGGCCGTTACAACAGAGGGGCGCCGCCTGTGGTGGGGTGTCCCCGGGTGCAAGCTCCATGCCGTCCTGGAGCACCTCAAGGGCGGCAACGAGACGCCGCTCGAGTACCAGGCGGCCCTAACCCCTGTTCCCAGCCGGAGCGGCAACTCTTCTTGGTTGCCGAGGCGCATGGCGGGTGGCTCCTCCTCCTCCTCCTCCTCCTCCTTCTCCTCCTCCTCCTCCTCCCGCTCCTCCGGGTCGCCGACGCTCATCCCGGTCAAGGCCGAGCCCATGGAGACGCCGCTCGGGCGCGCACCCGTGGTGGCCCCTCTCCCCCCTCTCGCCTCGTCAAGCCGACGCCCGAGCCGGGGCTCGTCGCAGTGAAGCCCGAGCTGGGGCTCATCGCCCTGAAGACCGAGCCGGGGCTGGTCACCGTTAAGAAGGAACACGATGACATGGCCGCCGATGAGGAGGCCGCCCTCAAATGGGCGCGGGACGAGTACGTCCAGCTGGAGCTGGAGCGCCAGTGTCGCGCCCTCGAGGAGATCGCCGTTCGGCGCCGTACCCACGACGAGGGTGACATCATAGTCCTCGAGGACAGCGACGATGAGGCACCGCCGCCCACCAACCCTGTCCGCCAAGGTGACCCAGGGCAGGGCTGCAGCAAGGACGGCAGCGGCATGCAGGGCGACGACGACGACGACAGCGGTGATGGCGGCGATAACACAACCTTCTACAAGTTCTTCGGCATGTAGAAGGCTCGGAACGGCGGGCGGCGGTGGCGGAGGGCAGCGGCCTAGTTTAGGTTTTAAGTTAAGTCATGTCTTCTAAATTATGTACAAATATGAATGAATTTCGTCCAAATTATTTAAATTTTGGTCAAAGTTTTTCTTAAAAGAGGGCGCCTGGGGGCCAACTTGGGGCAGCGAGTGGGAACCCGACCGCCTCCAAGGCGAAAATAAACGCCGCTCGTCCCACGAGGCACTATTTCCATCACTGGGACACCGAACGAGTGAAGATGCTTTAAGATGCAGCCTATCACTTGCTGATGCCATTTCGTCCTGTACAACTTCAGCCCGTTGCACAACTTGCGCGCCATGTTCATCTCCAGCTTCAGTATTACCGGGACCGCTGGGAAGCGTAAAGGAAAGAAGGTGCCTAGGTCGACTGGAAAAACACCAGCAGCCGCGACATGCCGGTATGGCGCCTTCTCAGCTCCAGAACGATGGAGGCCTGACGCACCATGCCTGCTGAAGTGCTCCACCAGTTTTAAAAAATTTGAATGTGAGCTGATTTCAATGTTCTTAAATTTTACAGTCTGGGGAGACTGTAAAGAAAAGAAAAAATGAGTTTGGCCCTGGCCCGGGATCCGATATATGGGGCTCATACGTAGCAGCCGTCGTACTTAACTTAAGAGTAAACCTCTGAAATATGCAACGGCGATCCAATCAAACAGTGTTGGCGTGCCGACTCGGCCCTAAAGCTGTTCCACCTAAAACAACAAATTAAGCAGACTATGTTAAGGAAAAGTGCCACAAGGGGCTTCCGACTTTTGGCATGCCCGGTGGTTTGTAGTGCGATATGCACCCACCCACCGTCCGCCGCCACATGGGTCACCACTCACCAACGTGGTTTTTCTCGAAAAAGGGTCAGGAACATGGCTGATCAATTGTTGTATGCGTGTGCGCGCGCGCGGTAACAGGTTGATGGATTAGTTGGAACCCTCGTGCATGCATGTATGGAGCTATAACTTTCCAGCTTAGCTACTACGTACTCCTATCTCCTAGTATAGTTTGTTGGAGTGAAGTGACGAGTCTGCTCCTCTCGTCCATTTCCTGTTTCGCCAGCTGCTGGCCGCGTCGACCTCGTCTCGGCCGGAGATCGACCAGACTGTTCTTGGACGACGCCGCGGCCACAACGGTATGTGTACATCGCGCCATCATCAGCTGTGAATTGCAAGGGAGGGCCGACGACCGACGTAGCTAGTTTAGCCGCATTGTATCCTATATTTACGTACGCATATTTTGTCGAGAGCGCATCATTTGTAAGCACGGGTGCAGCTTAGTGATTTGCGTCTATATTTCCTGAAACCGCAGGTACCACGTCTAGTCCACCGATCCGGCCGGTGCAGACAGGAGCAATGGTCGCTTCGCCCCGGGACCTCTGGAACCATTGGTCCATCCAGATCCTGGTGCTCTTCAGCCTCGGGTGGCAGATCGCCCTCTTCCTCTTTGCCGGGATCCGCAGGCGTGGAGGCCACCCTGTGCAGCGGTTCCTGCTCTGGGTGGCCTATCAGCTGTCGGACTACACCGCCACATACGCCCTCGGCCACCTCTCCCTTACGGGCGCGCCGCGCGAGCACGCCATCGTCGCGTTCTGGGCGCCGTTCCTCCTGCTGCACCTCGGAGGCCCGGACAACATCACCGCCTACTCTCTGGAGGACAACAAGCTCTGGAAGCGCCACTTGCTGAGTGCCATCCTTCAGGTGTCCGGAGCCGTATATGTCCTCTACGAGCATATCGCGGAGGAAGGGCTCCGGCTTGCCTCCGTCTTGATGTTCGCCGTCGGTGCTGTCAAGTACGCGGAGAGGACGGTAGCGCTCATGCGCGGCAACCTGGACAGCATCCGGGGCTCCGTCAAGAAGCAACCAGCTGCCATGCATGGACATTTCCACCCTCAAGATACAGTAAAGAAGTATGGCGAGTTCGATGAGGAATCCCTTGTGCGACGAGCTCACTCGCTGTTCTACATATGCAAGCGTGCCATAGTTGATTATCCTGTGATGGGAGATGATGAACATGGCCAAGACAGCACCGCGATGATAGCCGAGGTCAGCTTATGGCAATTGATGGAGACTGAGCTCTCCCTCATGTATGACATGCTATACACCAAGGCGGCTGTCATCCACACCTGCTTCGGCTACTTGGTACGCCTCATCTCGCCATTCGCCATTGTCGCCTCCCTGCTACTTTTCATCTTCATTGACAAGGAGGCGCACCGTAGAGTTGATGTTAATATCACCTACATATTGTATGGTGGTGCCTTGTTCATGGAGATGACATCGCTGCTGAACGCCCTAGGCTCCTCCTGGACATTTGCCTTCCTGAGCACCACGACATGGGACTGGCTTCGATACGCAGCACTGTGCAATAAAAGATGGGACCGGCTTAGGCGTGTGGTTGCATATCTTCACCATCTTGTCAGGGTAGGAGGAGGTAGCCGGTACAGATCAAGGAGGTGGTCACATACCATGGGTCAGTACAACATGCTACACTATTGCACCGGTTCTAACAGTGCACGCACCAGGCCTCTGCTTGGCAGTTTGGCCAAGATGGTGGGATCAGGACTAAATGAGCTATGGAACAGCGAGCATTACTCATGGGAAGCTGACATGCAGGGCCATCTCAAGGATCGTATCTCTAAATATATGCAACATATTATATACAATGAGGGGTTTGTGAACTCACTGGGCATGCTCAGGAAGAAGTGGGTTGAGGAAACACTGTATAGCAGGGGGTTGTTCAACTCTCGTCTCACAAATTCCCTCGGCGTTGAGTTCCAGGAGTGCATAATCATCTGGCACATCGCCACCGAAGTTTTCCTCGCCAAGAGCGAGCAAGCCAAAGAAAAGAAGACGCAGGATGATGTGGAGGCGGTCAAGGTGATATCCAACTACATGATGTTCCTTCTCGTGGAGCAGCCGGATATGCTGCCAGGCCTCCCCCAAAACAGGTTGTACCAACTAACCTGTGAAAGTCTGGTCAAGACTTGGGGATCAACTGATAGGCGTCAAGACATGAACCTGTGTGCTTCGCTCAAGAATCTGTTCCGCCTGCATGATGACCCCAAGTCTGATTTAAGGGTCAGTGACAGAGAGGAGCTTGCAAAAGAAATATACAAGTATGAGGGCAAAGGCTTCACCTACGAGGCTCCACGTCTCTCCTATGTAACTGACCTTGCAAAGGAACTGCTAGCAATGGAGAAAGATGACAAGGTTAAATCCGTACCGGAACTTGTCCTTGCGGTGTGGATGGATATTCTTGCCTACGCTGGCAACAAGTGCAGCAGGAGGTTCCATGCTGAGAAGCTCAACAGTGGCGGTGAGTTGACAACCATCCTGTGGCTTATGGCACAACACTTCTACCAAGTTTATGCGACGAATCTGATCAAAAGTAACAAAATGGAAAAATGATGTAGCAGGAGAAGGTACCAGTCCCCATGGGCCAGGGAGACGATGATAATTATTAGTATTTTTTGGTTGCCGAGAAATAATTACTAGTATGTACAACACCATTGTCTTTGTATATTCTTTAGTAATGTCTTTGTATCCTTTCCCCGCAAAAAAAAATGTCTTTGTATCCTTGAAACCATGTAGATTTTATCTTGGTCTACTTCTTGAATAAAATGCTTGATTCATTTTATTGGCTACAACTCTTCTGTACGACTACAGCATTATACATGTTCCTCTCCTTAATATCCTGCCGTTGTTGGGATTTTGCTCTTAGAATCGATTAGATCAAAGGGACTGGCTACATGGCAGTCGCCTGATTTTTGAAAATGGGACAGTTAATTCCTAACACATCGACTGAACCAAAATTGTTGTTGGCCAATTTCAGTCTTATAGCACAACTTAAGCCTTTTTCGATACAAAAGCAACAGAAGCTCACAAGACTTCTTGGGCCAATGCAAAACAACGGCCCGTTGATGAATAAAAAAAATAGTGTTTTCTAATGAAGAGTGAATTAATTAATGCATAAAATAACAAAAACAATTGCAGACAACTTACACATTAACTGCGCATTTGTACAATATGCAAGAATAAGTATATAGAAGTATTATTTTTGCAAAAAAAGATATTTTATAAGAAGGCATGAATTATTCATTTTTTTTACAATCTCTCTCTCTCTCTCTCTCACACACACACACACACACACACACACACACACACACACACACACACACACATATATATATATAGACGGTTTATTCTGCTAATATTAGCAGAGTAACTATTCTGATAACACTTCCGCACTGCACGCTCAACACAAGTGCATGTCATTCTTTGAACCAAGTGTGCTGCAGTACTCACACTAGTGAACTTCTCGTCGGAAAAAACTGCATGCGTTGTTTTTTCGGTACTGTTTTCGCTCTAATTTTTTAGCCATTTATCGGAATGCGGCGTGCAATATAGTGTTGAAAAGCTATGGATTAGGCGCAACTTTGACATGTTGAACACTTTTCGAGATTTCACACGGTTTAAGAGCAGTTTTCAAAATGATGCGACCCATGACGAGTGGCAACAAGAATTTTTTCGCGATTTCTTCTAAACCGCTCGTCGGAACGAAGCAAAAGATACACCGTTGGAAAGATATCGTCGAGGTGCATCTTTTTCATATCTACCATTTTCTCTAATTGGCTACGGTTTAAGAGCAGTTTCAAATTTACTAAATCGCGGAATTCGTTTTTTTTTTTAAATTCAAATTTTTGGTACTATTTTCGCTCTAGTTTTTTAACCGTTTTTTGAAACGAGGCGTGTAATATACCATTGGAAATCTATGGACGAGGCGCAACTTTCATATGTTGAAATGTTTTTGATATTTCTTACGGTTTTAAGTTAATTTTGAAAATTGTGTGGCGGACGATGAGTGGCAGCGGCCGTTTTTCGCGAAATTTTTACAAACCACTGGTCGGTATGATTCAAACGATACGCCGTTGGAAAGATATTGACAAGGCACAACTTTTTCATGTAGAACACTCTCTCTAATTCTTTACGGTTTAAGTGGAATTTCAAATCTACCAAAATGCGGACACTCTGTTTTTCGCGACACCCAAATCGACGTGGGTACTTCATCCGACTGAAAACCACACTACATCGGACGAAAAAGCGCACTGCATCAGACGAGTAAGAGAACTGCATTGTTTCTTTTATTCAAACGTATTTTTTTTTCAAAGATGAGAAAATAGAGTGTACTTCATATCCGGTGTAAATGAACCACAACACTATCAAGAAGTGAATCGCATTACTTTTTTTCCGCTTCCGTAACATTTTTTTTGCACTTACGGGATGAACATCATATGGCCGATCGCACTGCTTCAGAAATGAAAACTGCACTGCTTCGGACGGGCAAGCGAGCTGCATAATTTCTTTTTGTCGGACGTAATTTTTCTCAAACGAGTTTTTGTTGTCTTTTTTTTCAACATTTTTTATGAAAGAGAGTGGACCACAGAGATGAGAGCAAGTGAACCGCGATATATATTGAAATGAACCACATTACTTTTTTATTATTTTGCTAGAAAAATCACACTTCCACGATGTGCGTAAGTGAATAGCATCACTCTCAATAGTGAGCCACATCCGAGGACCAAACGCACTGCAAGTGTTAATGTAGTCGACTAAATTTTGAGACACACAAAACAAATTGTACTTCATACAGAGGGGTAATGAGCTGCTACACAATTTGGAGTTAACTACTTTTTTTGTCTTCTTCAAATAAATTCATAGACATCTGTACTGCAGATACATCTGGTACCGAGCAGAACTACACTAGGCAGAGAACTGCATCTGTATTTTCACATTTTTTCCCTTTTGATGTTACCCCCTACCGCAAGAACAACAAAACCGAGACGCAATTTTTGAACCGAACCACAGAGTTTTCTAGAATGAGCTGCATCGAAGTTCCACCACTTTTTTTACAAATGAATCGCTGCCATTATAAGCAATAAAATCTTCAAACAAAACAGAAAAGCTGAAGTGCACGCACGCACTGCATTGTCCTATCCTTGCCGTCACTTTCATTTGGGGTGAGATGTGTTGCTGCCGTCATCGCTCGCATTTTGGGGTGGGCTGCGTTGCCGCGGTCGTTGCTGGCGCGCCCATGAACTGTACTGTACTGCATCCAAAACAACTCATCATATTTTCAGAAAAAACACTAGAAGATTCTTCTGAATAGCAGCAACCCTGTATGGGATTGGGAGCCAGCACACTGTCATACTTCTCCGGCGAAAAGGGAGATGCGAGGGGTGCTCTGGCAAACTGAATCCTAGAAGCTGATGGCCGAGCACATCTGCTGTTGTGTACTGCTCCAGCAACGCGCCTTTGGCTGCTCATGCAAGGGAGGATGAGCCAATCGAACTGCATCGGGTAGCAGGCTTCAGTACTCGTCCTCATCTGGTAGCAGGCTCCACTAAAGAGAGAGGAGGACGGTGATCTCCGGCCACCTTCAGAACCTGCGATCCCCGGCGGCGCGACAGGCTCAGCACCTTCCCTCGTACGCGCATCCGCCGGATCCCGTGGTCCACTCCTTCCCCCAACCTCCTCCTCCGATAGCGGTCACCCCCGGCCACTAAAGCCCGGTGGCTAATCGGGCGCGTGCTCCACCGGATCTGGGCGACGCCGAGGAGGATCTGTGAGGGATGCAGCGACTAGGAGAGGCGCAATGGGCTGGCCGTGGGCGTTGAAGAAAGGTGGAAGAAGGAAGGGGATCCAGGGGTGGTGGCGATTCCGGGAGCAAGAGGAGGCGCGGCGACCTCGGCCGTGAGGAAGAGGAGGCGCGGTGACCTCGGCCGTGAGGAAGAGGAGGTGCGGCGGGCCCGACCGGGAGGAAGAGAATGGGCGGCGGTGCTAGCCAGGAGGAAGAGGGG
>NC_041389.1:469309855-469366410 GCF_002162155.2 Triticum dicoccoides | reverse complement strand
GCGGTGGTGGGTGATGGTGAGGCGCCGCCGAGGGTGGGAGGTGAAAAAAAAGGTGGGGGTCGGGGGTAGTGGGCTGCCTGGGTCGGGTCGGTGGGTGTGCTTTTTAGCGAAGGAGAGGTGTTAGCAGAATAAGATGGTTGATGTGCAGAATAAGACTCTTAGGGGTGTTATCATGATAGACCCACCCTATATATATATATATATATATATATATATATATATATATATATATATATATATATATATATATATATATTCGAAAAGGGGGTTTGCCCTGGCCTCTGCATCAGAATGATGCATACGGCCATATTATTGAAAAACAAAAGGTCCAACACAAGTCTCGAGGTCTCAAACAAAAGGAACAAATGCTCAAAAAGAGCACGAAAGCAAAAACGGGACAACCACAACCGGCAGGCAAAACAACAGATAGGAAACTAAACATCTATCCTATTACATGACCGTCATCCAAACCGGTTGAAGATAGCCCGTGCTACCGTCTCCCATCAGATAGATCCAGTAACCAAATGCTCCCTGGCCTCCGTCGGAGTGAGTAGCGACCACATATGGATGAGCATAGTGGCCCTGAAAACAACCTGCAAGAAATGAATATTTATTGTTCTGTTAAAAACCAAGTCATTTCTGCAGTTCCAAACTGCCCATAGTAAATCACATACTCCTACACGGATATGCCTCGTTGTTTCTGCGTCAATCCCATATAGCCACGTCCCAAATAATGTGTTAATGGAATTCAGAGGAGTAATATTAAAAGCTATGTGGACTGACCTCCACAAATTTTTTGCCAAAGGGCAGTCAAGAAAGAGGTGTTTGAATGATTCATCACAATCACAAAAATGACATCTTTTAGATCCAGTCTAGTTGCGCTTCACCAAATTGTCCGTAGTTAGGATGACCTGTTTGTGGAGAAACCACATAAACACTTTGATTTTTAAAGGCACTTTGACTTTCCAAACATGTTTCGAACTAGGAATAACGCTAGCGTTGATAATATCCAAATACATGGATTTAACCGAAAACTCACCATTCTTATCTAGTTTCCAGCGTAACTGATTGGGCTGTTGAGAAAGTTGGACATCCATCAATTTTCTCACAAGATGGAACCAAGCTTCCCAACGATTTCCCCCTAGCGTCCTCCTGAATTTAAAATTAAGAGTATTGGACTGTAGTACTGTTGCAACTTAAGCGTCTCTTCACTGAACAATATTATAGAGAGAGGATATTGGATTGCAAGGGGCATCTCCCCTAGCCAGGTATCCTCCCAGAATCTTGTGGAAGTACCATTCCCAACTACAAATTTTGTCCTGTTAAAAAAGACTGATTTCACTCTCATGAGTCCCTTCAAAAAAGGAAAATTAGTCGGTCTTACCGTCACCTGGGACAAGGTTTTGGACTGAAGGTACTTATTACGAAGGAGCTGGGCCCATGTGGCATCCGTCTCTACAGATAACTTATACAACCACTTCCTGAGAAGACATCTGTTTTTCACCTCTAAAATTTCAATGCCTAGACCCCCTTGATCTTTTGGCCTACAAATGATATCTCACTTAGTGATTTTGTATTTTCTTTTTAATTCATCGCTCTGCCAGTAGAAGCGCGATCGATAGAAATCTAGACTTTTCCATACTCCAACCGGTACTTCGAAAAAGGACAAGAGAAACATAGGCATACTTGTGAGAACCGAATTAATCAGAATCAATTGTCCTCCGTATGACATAAGCTTGCCCTTCCAGCAGCTCAATTTTTTTTCAAATTGATCTTCAGTGCTCTTCCACTCCTTGTTTGAAAGCTTGCGATGGTGGATTGGTATACCCAAATATGTGAAGGGTAAAGACCCCAATTCGCACCCGAACAATTCTTTGTAAGCTTGTTGTTCTTCTTTAGCTCTTCCAAAACAAAACAATTCACTTTTGTGGAAGTTAATCTTTAACCCCGATAATTTTCGAACAAGCACAATACCAGCTTCATGTTTCTAGCTTTAACCAAATCATGATCCATAAAGATAATAGTATCATCAGCGTACTGTAGGATAGACACTCCCCTGTCAACTAAATGCAGAATGAGGCCACCTACCTGGCCATCATCCTTAGCCCTTCCTATTAGGATTGTCAACATGTCAGTGACAATGTTGAACAGAATCGGTGACATCGGATCTCCTTGTCTCAGACCCTTATGTGTCTAGAAATAATGACATATGTCATCATTTACCCTAATTCCAACACTCCCTTTTTGCGTGAAAGAATCTACCTAGTCTCTCCAGGCTTGATCGAATCCTTTCATACGCAAAGCCAACTGAAGAAATTGTCATTTTACCTTGTCATACGCTTTCTCAAAATCCACTTTGAAAACCAACCCATCAAGTTTTTTCGTGTGGATTTCATGGAGCGTTTCATGCTGAACCACAACCCCTTCTAGGATGTTTCTATCCGGCATGAAAGCAGATTGTGATGGCTGCACCACAGAATGGGCAATCTGCGTAAGCCTATTAGTCCCAACTTTGGTGAAGATTTTAAAACTAACATTAAGAAGACAGATCGGCCTAAATTGCTCAATCCTCACAGCCTCAGTTTTCTTAGGAAGCAAAGTAATTGTACCGAAGTTCAAGTGAAACAGCTGTAACTGTCCCAAGAACAGATCCTGGAACATCGGGAGCAAGTCCCCCTTAATGATGTGCCATCACTTTTTATAAAACTCCACCGAAAAACCATCCGGTCCTAGAGATTTATTATTTTTCATTTGGGAAATTGCTTCAAACACCTCTTTCTCCAAAATGGGGCTGTCAAAATATCGTTCTCATCTGCTGCGAGCTGAGAAACATCCTCAACCCTTGACTCATCCAAGGATACAAAATTATCCTCGGGAGGCCCAAACAGCTGCTTATAGTAATTGGTGATATATAACTTTAGGTTCTCCTGCCCTAAAATCGTTCCCTCATCTTGCTCAAGCTGAAAGATTCTCTTCTTTCGATGCTCGCCATTCGCAATCATGTGGAAGAATTGTGTGTTATCATCCCCTTGGACGATTTTGCGAACTTTAGCTCGCAGTGCCCACTTCAATTCCTCCTCACGAAGCAATTCTTTCAGTCTTAATTCCGCCTCCACTTTAGTTTCCAGCTCTCTGGTATCTAAAATGGAGGACTCAGCTTTTAAATCTAGGGATTGAATAAGTAAAAGGAGCCTTTCCTTCTCAGCCTTATATATCCCACTCAGGTGTTTGGCCCAACCCCCGTAAGAACTGCCTCAAATGCCTAATTTTATTCTGCCATCTCTCAACATTCGTTCTCCCTCCTGAATCTTTAGCCCATTCTCTTGCTATTAGATCCAGGAACCCTTCTCTTTCAAACCATGCTGATTCAAAAGAAAACATACTCTTGTTCCCCACATCTGTTGCCTCTCCCGAGTCAACTAACAATGGGGTGTGATCGAAGATCGCGCGAGAGAGTGCATGGACCGTCACCAGGGGAAACTTCTGCTCCCATTCGATGTAGCGAGGACTCGGTCCAGCTTCTCAAATGTCGGGATTGGTAATGTATTGTCCCATGTGAACTTTCTACCAGAAAGCTCAATCTCTCGAAGGTCTAAAGTTTCAATAATTGTATTAAATATAAACGACCATCTGTCGTCAAAGTTATCATTGTTTTTGTCCTCCCGTCTACGGATAATGTTAAAATCACCCCCAATCAGGATTGGGAGCTGCTCGTTACCGCAAATACGGACTAAATCCGCCAAAAAGTCTGGTTTGAGTTCAGGCTGCGCGGCGCCATACACCGCCACCAAAGCCCAATTAAACCCATCGGCCTTCGACCGTACCCGAAACATAACCGCAAAATCTCCCATTACAACATTCCGAACTTCCAACGAATCACATTTAACCCCAAGTAAAATCCCACCGGATCTTTCTCTTGGAGGTAGGCAATGCCAATCGAAATCAACCTCTCCCGAAAGAGTACTAAGAAACCGGGGGGGGGGGGGGATTGTCCCTTCCAGTTTCGGACAGGGCAATAAAATCCAATTTGTATTCTATACAAGCATCCGCTAGAAACTCTCTTTTAGCCAAGTCCTTAAGACCTCTGCTATTTAAAAAAATTCCTTTCATATTTCATCATGAATTTTTTTAGTGGTTCAGATCCTAGCACTTCTACGCACGGCTAAAGCCGGATAAATCCTTCGATTCCACTCGCGTTTAGGCTTATTTTGGTCCTCTACCCGGTCCTCACAACCGAGCTCAGTGGACGTATCCATCTGAGAATCTGCAAGAATGGAATCCCATGGGGAAGTATAATATTCATCCTCCTCAGTCTCAGGAAGAGAGGGTGCCAGATCCACACAAAAGCTATCAAGCACATTGACTCCCAAAGCATCTACATCTGAATCGTTCATAGGTTTGACAGCCTTCTAATCATCTCTAAAGCATGCTCCGCTTCAAGATCCAAGATATCATTAACGGACATAGAAACTTCAAAATCATTACTACCCAGAGATACTCCCATCTGATTTGCATTATGAATTATCTCATTATTAGAAAAATGCAAGATATAATTGGAAGTGTTGACTGACATACCGGTAGTGACCTCAATATCACGAAGCTTGGCCGCCCGCATGGCGCACCGTAGCTGCATGTCATCAACATCCGGCTGATCCTGGAGGCGACAGCTCAGCCGTTGACCTTCGGATACATCGTCCGAAATCCCTCCAAAAGCGATAATGTCGTCCTGCGTGGCCCCGTTCAGGGTAGGGCCTCCTGCCCGACCCCCCACGTAAAACAACAATGTTTGTTGTACCCCCTTTGTTCATATAATGTTTTTATATTACCACAGCCTATTTAATGGATAACATGTAATATTATTTTTAGTACATTAGTGGGACCGGCTTGTTAGCACGTATTATTCGCCTTCACTTACTGGTGGGTTCCATGTGTGCCCCCCCTCTCCTCCCCTTTGGCGTTTAGACGCACGAGCAAACACGAAGAACTCGCAGGCGATGTTGCCGTTGACCATATCTGGACGCGTTCACAAGTTACGGCACCAGTTTCATGTACTAGTAGCACTAGTCAATGTTTACGTGCAATGCACGTTAATTTGGAAGTATATTAAGTGCATGCGGATATTAAGTAGGATATTATTTGCGTGTTATTATGTGATTAGCACTATTTTTGGCATGAAATTAACTGCATGCTAAATGTGTTGAGCGCTCGACATTGAAGCAGTATAGGTCGTTGGATGAGAAGGAATACATATGGCTTGATGAAATTTTATATTTAATTTGATACGGCTCTAGCAGAACATTCAATCGGTCAAACCATAGATTTCATTAAGTCTGACTCCGACTTTACATTCATACGATGATCGATCTAAAATAAACAGAAATGATAAACGTTCGGATTTTAAGCATGGCAATCCGAACGTTTTCATGGCAAATTTAGATTACGCGGTGGCGGTGGGGGCGTCTTAGGGTGGGAAGCGGTTCCTCTGTCGTGCTCTGTGTGTCATCGAGCCACTGACCGACGATGACGGCGACGACGACAGCGATGTCTTGCGCTGTTGTTAGCGTACTCCTGGACGTTGGCCCTAGTTTCAAGGAAGGCCACAATGTTCTGGACTTCGGTCTCCAGGAGCGAGTCAACTGGCGGGAGGAGGCGACTGGCGTTGGTGCAAGGAAGCGGTCGATGGCGGCCATCCATGCCGCTGAGGGGGGCACTAGCACCCGTGCGGGGACAGGCGCTGGCAACGGCACAACGGAGACATTCATGTGCACGGGCACCTAGCATAGGCGCACACGTCAGTGCACGAGGAGGCGCATGCGCTGGCAGGTGCACGGGCACCGGCACGGGCGTGCGCGTCAGTGCATGCATAGGCACATGCGCTGGCAGATGCATGGGCGCGTGAAAGTCGGCGGGGACCTCGTGGAACCCCGTGGCATCAAGCTCGGCGACAATGTGCGGCTCCCAGCCCATCAATGCCACGGGGATGCGCGCTGGCGCAATTGGGTGACGGGAGTCAGAACGGGAGCAGGGACAAGCGCGGTGTCTTCCCGCAAAGCTGGTTCAAGCTCATCCCAAAGTGCCTTATGTTCTTGAGACTCCGGTTGGGTGTCTTCCTCCGGAAACTGGAAGACCAAGGGCAGACCATCGTGATGCGACATGGCGTACGTTTAGGTCAGGCTGGTTGGAGGTAGACAACAGGAGAATCGGAGAGGAAGAGAGAAGATTGTAGCGATATCGGATAGTGCGGGGTTGATTTTAAACTGCGGCGCCGACGACATTAAAAGTGGGAGCAGTTGGGACAAAGGTGGGCGGCGGAGCCTGGTCAAAGGGCTCGCCTCCCAGTGAGCCTGCGTAGCGGTCTGCTTGCACGCCTCCCTATTAGCCGGCATAGCAGTCTGCTCGCACGCCTCCCATCGACTCACACGCTTGCTCGGATGACACCTGCCGATGAGACGCGGGACTTGTGGCGGCACGTAAATGCCCAAGGTTTCAATAGTGAAAGCGTTCGCCTTAACGTGACAGGTCTTTGTTCCAAAATACCTTGGCTCTTCATTTGTGCAACTTGTCATAAGCAGCTTGTCTCAAATTGAAGAAAAAATTACGAAGGAATATTTATGCCATATCACATGACCATGCTCAGTTTCATGAATTTCTGGTCACTTTTGGATTTTCTGAAATTTAAAATCCAGGATTCGAAACAATATCATAACCTGCATCATGCAATAAATTTTCAAGCCATACATCTGTCATGTTGTATTTCTTAAGAAAGGATTTGGTCAAACATTTTGCTTAGTTAGACTTCAGACAAGTTATATATGCAGAGTAAAAGGATAATCTCTCCGTACCAATGCATTGCCTGATACATTAACTCAAGTAATAGGCACGAACAAACGGGCTCAATTCTGTGCTCATCCTGGTGTAGTAGTAGTACTAGGCAATGTAGTGGACGGGTGACCTTGGGGAGTGGCGACCGAGGGAATTGAACCATGCTCGACATGGTAGGTAAGGTTGTCTAGTTACTAGAGCATCCCTCCATTGTTCATCGGTAGTCATTATGGATTGGGGACATTGGGGAATTTCCTAGGGCTGGAATTCTAGCCGCGAGATATTTCGACTCGAAACACGGAGGCTTGACTGGTTGGGGTTGCCTAATGTGCGTACCACGCATGCCACCAGAAGGACACGAGCTCGGTATTTTTAGGATCAACACGAGCCAAGGTCTGGCTGGTACGCCGTTGGGTCCTACCATTCGAGAATACGAAAGGAATCTTTTAAATTGTCGAACGAATCTATGTGTATTATGATGCCCGTATTTTCCTTGCAAATAGTAATCTCAACATGGTAATTGATTTATGACGAGTTCTTGAATTAGAGTGAGTTTGTGATATAGTGATCTCAACGTGGATTTCACATTTCATGGTATCCCTAGTAACTTTTTCATTGCAAATTCAATTCAAAAGATGAACAATATGGTGGTGAGAAAACTTTGTATGTAACAAGCATATGACCACACACACACGCACACACACACACACACACACACACACACACACCCACACCCACGAAGACAACAACAACCCAATAAGTATAGTGCATATATTTTTCCAAACCATGCATGTATGACACGAATTCAAAAATACTTCTTCTGTTCCTAAATATTAGTCTTTTAGAGATTTCAACAAGTGACTACATATAGAGCAAAATGAGTGTATCTACACTCTAAAATATGTCTATATACATC
The DNA here is from genome assembly GCF_002162155.2 of Triticum dicoccoides. NCBI lineage: Eukaryota > Viridiplantae > Streptophyta > Magnoliopsida > Poales > Poaceae > Triticum > Triticum dicoccoides. Next base: position 469,358,672 of record NC_041389.1, on the reverse strand, counting down.
CGTATGTTCCAGTCCATTTGAAATCTCTAAAAAGACTAATATTTAGGAATGAAGGAGTAAAATGTAAGACATGCACGGTCCTTAATTCAATATTTAAAATGAACAAGAAACTGAAACATGAATATTAAGTCTAGTACAATAGTACATGCAAATGTTGTGTTTAGGCAGAGCTATGTAGATTGTCGGGGGTTAACCCCTCGACCTTAGATAAAATTGTGAAGCTCTGTTTAGGATTGTTTAGATTATATTTGTCCCCACCCTCCCAAACATCGATTGGTTGTGCACCCCCCATCCCCGGGAGAATATCATGTGCCCCCATACCTTAGATGCTATATGCTGATACGAGTTGCTTGGAGCTTGTAGATCTGATATATATATATATATATATAGCAGCTCACATGATGTCTTAATATTTTTACAGGAAACCTTGATGAGTTTGAGAATTGCACACAATTTGTACAAAAACTACTCAGATGCCCTTGGATCCCATATCCAACGACCTCGAAGCTCGTATCACCGTAGCATCTAAGATGAAGGAGGACATCATATTCTCCTGTATGTAATAATATCATGTGCTACCACACCTTAGATGCTTTGGTGATACAAGCTCTTCGGAGCCATTGGATTTGTGACCCAACAACTCCTCGGTGGTTCGAATGGTTTTTTGGAGAAAAGCCCCCAAAGAGTTCGGCTACTGCTTACAAGCACAAAGACTGCTCAGATGCCATTTGATCTCAGAACAAATGACCTCGAAGCTCGTAACACCATAGCATCCAAGATGCGAGAGCACCTTATGTTTTCTTGCACGGGAGAATATGAGGAGCTCCCGCACCGTAGATTCTATGGTGATACGAGTTCACAGAGATCTTATGGCCCGAAGTAGGAGGGTTGAATGTTTTTGCAATATACGGCTCAGAAAGTTTGGGAATTGCGCAGAAAGTACAAGTACTATGCATGTACCATCTGATCACTGATCATACGACCTAGATGCTTGTATCACCGTACCGGCTAATTAAGCTCCGGGGAGCAGCTAATATGAGCAACGGGGAGCCGTTGGATCCAAGATGCAACGACACACACGAGGCCTGAATGTTTTATTTACAAAAAAACCTTTGGAGAGTTTGGAAATTGTGCATAATTACAAAGACTACTCCTAAGCCATTAGATCTCACTTCCAACGATGTGAAAACTCGTATCACCATAGCATCTAAGCTATAGGGTGGATGTGATATTCTATGCCGCTATCATTTTTGTTCGTAAACTTGCAAAATACGTGTAACTCATGACGTTACTTGTCTAACCACGCAAAGTGTTTCTTCAAAAAAAACCATCCTACACTGAAATATCGGAACACCACACGGGGGTCACACTTGTCATTAATCAAATTTGGACCTTAAACTAACAAATCTGAAAGACAAGATTCAAACTAGCAACCTGGACTACAAAGTGTAAGTCGATAGCCTGAAACAACAACGGTTGCTAGCTTTGCCCCATAACTTGATTTTATACAGTATTACGTTGAGTAGAGTAGAGGCAGTGCCTCGTCAACACGTGCATGACCGTTGACTCACTTACTAGTGGGTCCCAAGTCTGTGATCTCTCTCTCTCCTCTCTATCGTCTAACCTTTGCATGGGCACACATGAAGAGTGGCGCTAGCTTGCTGTGGTGTTATTATAACTAAAAAAATGTTGGAAAATAGAAGAATCGCCTAGAACAAGAGACGTTGTGGCTAGTTGAGACGGAGCTAACCACACCTATCCTCTGTGCCACGTTAGCATGATGAAGCTGTGTGGCTAGTGGGGTGTTTTCGACCGACTAGCTGGGTCTCGAGGTCGAACCATAGGTACTACATCTGATACAGTATATTTTTACACGCACATTTTTCCTCCATGCTGAGACGTGGCACACCCTACCGTACGGTTTCGGGGTCCTCCCGGGTGGTGCACACATATATTCTTCCTTGCCGAGACGTGGGACGCCCTACCGCGCGTTTTCAGGGTCCTCCTCGGTCGTAACACCGAAGCAAGTAAATGGGTCGTCAAATCACGAAAGACCACCTTTCCCGCCCAGTACATCAGTGAAGCACGGTGGCTAGCTAGTTGGGCTAGTGCGACCGATTAGCTAGGCCGCGGCCACATTTGTTTTTTCACCCCTTTTTTTATCTCCTTGCCGGCAGGTAAATTTAAATATCCACCATGGCGTTGCTCTGGTCTTTGGGTGCGGCGGGATTTTTAATTTTTTGATTGACGGGTGCAGGCGCGGTAGGATTTTTAATTTTTTGATTGACGGGAGCAGGCGCAGCATCAATTAGTCACGATGACTCCGCCTGTAATACCCACTGCTCCCTGATGTGAGAAGTCGTCGACTGGTGCTTTCCCATGGTGAAAACTAAAAGATTTCCCTCTCCTCGCCTTCCCGTAGATTGCATTGCCTTTCAGTCATTTCGCCCCCTTTGCTTCCTCTCCCCATTGCTTCTACCTGGTGCCATGGCAGCGCAGCAGATCACGGAGTCCGAGGTGAGGCGCCTCACACAGGAGCTCCAGGCCAAGGTTGCGGAGCTCAGGGCCAAGGACGTGGAGCTCCGTGAGCTCGAGGAGGAGAGGAGTGCCATGCTCCTCCGTTATGTGTGGGAGTTCACGGTGCTTCAAAAGCGGCAGGTGTCCACCACAAAGATGCTCGAGACGTCGGCAACATTGCTGCAGAAAGCGGGAGATATGATAGGCCGTCAGGGGAGCCGGCTGGAGCACGAGCGGGCCAATCGTGACGAGGTCGAGGATCGCCTCAGCCACTTGGTGGACCAAGTTGCCACACACGTGTTGCGGCTGCGTGATGCCTACCATCGTGCCAGCGCGACCATGCCGGCCGTCGGGCTGAACCCGTTCAAGCATCCCGTCGACTTCAACGAGCTGCCGCTTCCTGACCTGGACTCCTTCTTCACCTATATCTCCGAGGAGCTGAGCCATCTCCGCGCGATGGTGGGGGCAGAGCTGGACAAGGAGGGGTTGCGGGTTGCCGCCGCTGTTGCCGGGCAAATCCTCTCAGGGCTCCGTCATCGGAATCCATTCATGCCATTGGACATCGTCTTTGACGAGCTGGCTCCCGTCGACCGGGAGCGGGCTCTGCGGGTGGTTGCACCCTGCATCACCAATGTCATGCGCCTCGAGAAGCAGAGGGACTTCAGTGGTGTTTAGGTGCCCTCACTACAAGAAATATGTCAACTTGTGACCACCACTATTGGCCACTGAATGGTCATTGTTTTCCATTTGTGACCTTTTTGTGACCAAAAACAGAAGATCAAAAGCTGACCGTCGTAAACTGACATTGATGACCTTCTCTGTGAGAAGGTCGTAGACGTTTACAACCAAAATAGAAGGTCATTGAATCCATGACTTTTTGTTTTGGTCACTGGCTGTCTGCCCAGGCCACGTCGGATCCGACGTGGCAATCTGATGTGGCAAAATTATGACCAATTGAAAAGGTCGTTACTTAGAATCAGCCCGGTCCATTTCGGTGCTTTAGATGGGCCGAGCCCATTAATTCAGCCTTACTATTTTTTCCTATCAATTTTTGGTCGACTTCATGGGCCAAGCCCAATGTTGCAGCCTTTTTATCTTTTTTTTTCAAATGAGTCCGGCCCAATGTTTTCCAGGTTTTTCTTTCCTGGGCCTTGGCCTTTCCACATTCATTTATTTTCATTTTACTTTTTTACCCAAAATATTTGTCCAATATAATTTGATCCTTGGCCTCTTTAAGGTCCAACTCCAGCCCATTTAGCGAACATTTTGAAACCAGTTTGAATAACAACATGAATCAAGTTACCATGAATTAGCTGAATATTATGGAAATATCTCAGAACACACATTCTACAAATTTCCGTCACATATGTATTTTATACAAATCCAAGCAACCTACAACATGTTGTAGTCAAGCATTCAGGTGCTGGAATACTCCAGAACAGGAAAAATAAATAGAACAAGCCTATCTAGTGCTTCTTTAAGTACACGAGAAAACATTGTAATCTGCTTCTTCAAGTACTCCTCCTTCCTTTTGCAAAACATCTGGACATTCAAAAGAGAACAAAAAGTATGTCACTGATAGAAGAAATATTACACAGATACTCTTAAAATAAAAACTAAAGACACACCAGTATTTTATCATTCTACTTATTATTATTTTAAGAAGATCATTCTACTTATCTGGAATAGGCATATTTATCAAAACTGGGAATTGAATTGGCACATATGAAAAACTTAGCAAGAAATAAGCATTGAATGTTTCACATACACAACAAGTTTGAAAACGATCATTGAATGTTACAGCAGACCAAAGTTCCATTTGAGTATAAGGAACAACATTCATATTCAATCAATAAGCAACTATGTCAAAATTAATTCAGATTTACTAATGTGTGTGTCAAATGATACATGCATCAAGCATAAGGCCATCAAGCATCAGTCCCTTATCTGTTCAACAAGACAAGAACATACCTGACTTTGCATTGATATGATGGATGGTTCTGCTGTTAAACATCTAGTCCGCATCGTCGTTGATGATGGACACAACATGTAGTTTTCCATTTAGAAGTATACCATGCAAAATGTTACACAAGCAGGTATTAGCATAAAGTAGAGCTTCTATAGTACATGTAAACTTTAGATATGAAGGACCAAGAGTTCCAGAAGCAATAAATCTGGCATGGGTAAACCAGGACATGATGAAACAAATTATTCCTTATGCGTGCATTTAAACAGGAATATGGTGTCCCCTTCATACTACCGCATCATCATCAGGATTAAAACAACATGTTGATACTCAGAGTGCATCGACTGAAACCAATCCGAGCAGGGAGCAAAATAGATCCTCTATTTAATTGTCATAAGAATAGAAGCTGAAGAGCAAAGATGAAGAACCCTTAGCTCAGTTTGCTAGCACACGGGCCATAAAAATCGGCAAAACATTCAAAAAGCACGACTCTAATCTTAATGTTGTGTGGAAACAGGACAAGAATTGTACAAGTTTAGTACTGTACACAACAATGAGCATAACTTCAATACTGCACAGCAAATTTAGTCAGTTATCAAATCACCTTGTGGCTATACCACATGCTGACATCAATCACACACAGCTGTTCTAGATTGAATCCCCACACACCGCATATATAAACCGAGTATAAGCATGCAACAACAGGAAGGATTACAACATGTTCAATTCAATCAATTTCCTAAGCATTGAATCAGTAGCATAAGCATGCAGCAACATAAGCATTTAATCAACAGCAGCGTGAGCATAAGCATTAAATCAGTAGGAGCAGCACAAGAAGCACCACCACCAGCACAAGTGCACACCTATTCAAGCTAGTAGCAGCCTAGCAGGCTAGCAACAAAAGCATGGACTATCACATGTCATATCTTATAAACGTAGGCAAGTGTTCTCATGTTATCCTTAACATCATGCACTAACTTGGGTAATTAGCATCAAACAATATATAGCAGTACATGACTTGGGAAAAGATAGCAGACTTAGAGAAAAAATGATACATGCCCTTAAAGAGAGGGCAGTGTCAAGTGCGGCCACAGACATAGGCATTAGCCGCACCCACGACCCTGGACACTCTCACAGCCGAAGAGGAGGTGCCTTGCATACGGTCTCCTTCGAGTCTGTGAGAGAAAGAATGAGGTGAAGGTTAGTACGCATCAAGGATGCTGCCGATCTGGGTCAAGCTAAGTCAAGGGCATAAGATATTTTAGTAAGAAAATAACATGTGAACATCTTGCACAAACTATCATCATTTATAAAAAATACAAAACAAATATGCAAACAACTGTAAAATGGTTGGGTGCTCATAATTATATTATATCAGGCAATAGCATTTAGCAATAGTGATGATCAACTACACTATTCGGCTATCATGAAAAATTAATTCACAAGATGTAGAAAGTTTGTTTACAATAGTTTGGGTTTTAAAATTTGTCATCTTGAAGCATCACATTAGCAAATGATAGGAAAGATCACAGGAAATAGGACTTCCCTGATCAAGTATACATAAGCATAAAAAGATCAAACAAGCTCATTGTGCATTTTCTTTTTCAATGTGATACACAATAAGCATAAGTAACCACTAGGAAATAACTTGCTATCTACAGGCCTTATTATTGGCAACAAGAACATTAGGCAAGGAAGAACAGTATACTTTGTGTGAGATTTTTAGGTCAACGAAACCGAGATAAATGTGGCTTGTGAAGGATTCAGTTCCATTCTTACTACTTAAAAACATCAACTAGTAGGATTCATGATAAATCACAGTTTTCTGGTGAATGCAACACAAAATGAAGGATTCATGATCTACTAATGACTTCTTGCGTTAGTGGTCACTAGTTATTCAGAACCAAAACTGACATCCGCAACTTATTTATCAGAACTAAAACGGGTAGACTTAACAAGAGATCAATCATAAAAAAACTTCTGGTCTAGTAAGCAATAGTATAGCATGCACTTATTAAATTCTTAACAGAATCAACAGAGCACTGTTTATACTCGGCAACAATACCCAGAAACACAGAAAAGGTTCGTGAATTCGACATCCACCAGGAAAACCTATGGGACAAAAAACCTGGCACATTAATCAATCCTCCCTAACAACCAAGTCTGTACAAAAGCAGTACATCACAAATTAAAGCAACAATCAAAATAAGATTACAACGGCTCAGAGGTATTGGCCGCAGTAGCACCATCCCCTTCATCAGTCACTCATGGACACCAGACAAACTTTGAGCTGATGCTGCTGCTGCACAAGAAGAAGATGAGACGTGTGCTAGGAAGGAAGGAATGGATCCAGAAACAACAAAGGAGCAGCAGGTAGCTGACCTTTGTGCCCTTGACACTGGAGCTCCATGGACCTGAGCTTGGTGGTGACCAATCAATAGTCGTTGCACAAGGAGAGAGAGAGAGAGGAAAGCAGAGGTTAATCACGGGTACCTTGGCTTGAATTCAACATCAATTCAACATGAGGGAGGGAGGGATTGCAACATGATGGTTAGATAGAACCACTTCCTTGATCGTGGACTATGCATGCTGGAAATATGTGTTTTTTGCATTACATAAACTGAGAGTTCAAGTGTTCTACATTCCAGTTGGTGACAGATTCTTGTGATAAATGACTGTGTACGTGGTTGCTCTTAGTTATGGCTATATCTAGTGTAAAAAGTTTTCTGGATATGCTTATTTTCATATCTATAGAGAGGCTACTGAAACTACTTCAGTTGAGGAAAAAGGCTTTGTAGATCCTGTTCAGAAGGCTAATCTTGAAGGAGACAACCAGAATCCACGACCTTGTCCTCTATATTTCCTTGGCAAATCTAGCCCAACTAGGAGAGAATATGGCACATCATAGAAGATGAACAATGTGATAGAAATCATCATACCTTCAGACCTGGATCCAATACCAATTCGATGGGGAGCGCTCAGAGGAGGATTGGCATGGTGCGCCAGCCGCCGGTGAGAGAGAAGCTAGCTGTCGCAGCGGAATTAGCCGCGCCGGTCAGTGGTCGCCCCTGCAGGAACGAGGTCGTCGTGGTGGGTTGGCGCAGCGGGCCACCGGCCAGAGAGGAGAGAAGGCAGCCGCTGGACAGGAATTAGTCATGCCGGTCGCTGGTCGCCGGCCGTGCGTGGAACGAGGGCATCTTGCTGGGTGAAGCCACCATCTCCAAATCTCCTAACCCACAGCCCCGCGCAGTGGGGCCGCCAGCTCCAGCGCCACCCGGAGCAGCGCGCCCCCGTGCCGGGGAGCGACGGGGCCCGGCGCGATGTAGGAAGTTGTCGAGCGCTGGACCGGATCGGATCAGATCTCCCACGCGAGGATGGATTTGAATCGTATCACGAGGGCGGAGGGTGGCGGCGGAGGGGAAGGGAAGGAGGAGGCGGATGACGTAGGGGAGGGGAGGGAGGATCCGGTGCTGCACCTCCAGCCCGCGGATCCAGAGCTCGGTCGACATGGTTGCGCCGTGGGCTAGGGTTTCGGGCGCTTGGGAAAGAAGGAGAAGGCGTGCGTGGTCTCCGGCGTGCCGCCGCCGGTGGTGGTAGAGGCTTGGGGCCATCGGCGATGGTGGGGTAGAGGAGAGGGTGGGGGTCTCCGGCGGTCTCGGAGGAGGTGAGGGTGCGCGCAGGCGGTAGAGGGGCGTGCGGCGCAGGGGAGGGGAGAGAGGAAGGAGAAGAGAGGGAGGGTAGAAAGAAAGGAGGGGGGGGTGGATGGAAAAAGTCCACGAGCATCCTAAGAGCTAGGGTTTCGGCTAATATCGGCTTGGGGTGAGGACTACCGACGGATCCGCGAGCATCCGATGGTGTTCCATGCATGATCCGCGTGAAGCTCCAACGGACCAATCAAAATTGCAGTACACAAGAACGATGTTATGACCTTCTAAATAGGTCGTAGTTGACTAAAAAATTGGTCGTAGTTGACTAAAAAGTCATTTTTCATTTTTCAAGCGCTCAAAATGAGTTTTTTGTTGAAGGGTCTACCATATATTTGTTGCAAAATTGGACCAAATCAATTTTCTGAAATATTATGCCATGTTAAATGCACAATTGACCAAATGGTCGGGTGTCGAAAGTTTCGATCCACCTCTCGTGAAAAAGACAAATTTCCACCGATCCAGCTGGAAGCGGGTCAAGTTTGAACTGCAGCTACCTTATAGTTTGCTCTTTATTTTTTCCAAAAATCATTTCTAGGTACATAAGTATTTATTTAATCATAGAAACACAAAAAGTTTTCCAAGATTCAACCACTAGCTAGGAACGGTCATGCCCGCCGTTTTGACCGCATTTTGAAACGGGTATAAAAAATTGAAAAAAAATCAAAAAATTAGAAAACCTTTGCATTGTGTCATTATATGTGACCAAGTTACCAGAAAAAATTATAAACTTGTAATACAACAATTAATTTAAAAAAGTGTCCTTAGAAATGAGCTATCATGCATGAAGATTCATGGGTTTCAAGCCAAATGATCAATCTTATGGCCACATTCATGGCATAGTTTGTTCAAAAATGATCTCATATTGTGCACAAGGGTGCATCTTGTAATTCCAAACAATGTTGCCAAAGGGAGTTTGCATTTTCTGTGCACGAAAAATTCATTTTCCATTTTCCGAGTGCCCGAAATGAGTTTTTTGTGAAGGACCTACCAAATAATTGTTGCAAAATTGGACCAAATCAATTTTCTAAAATACTAGGCCATATTTAATGCACAATTGACAAAATGGTTGGGTGTCAAAAGTTTTGATCCACCTATGGTGAAAAATACAAATTCCCATCGATTCAGTAGGAAGCGGGTCAAATTTGAACTGCAGCTGCCTCATAGTTTGATCTTTATTTTTTCCAAAAATCATTTCTTGGTACATAAGTATATATTTAATCAGAGAAACATCAAATTTTTTCCAAGATTCAACCACTAGCTAGGAACGGTCAAGCCCGCCGTTTTGACCGCATTTTGAAACTAGCATAAAAAATAAAAAAAATCAAAAAATTGGAAAACCTTTGCATTATGTCATTATATACGACCAAGTTTCCAGCAAAACAATAAACTTGCAATACGGAAATTGTTTTAAAAAAGTGTTCTAAAAAACAAGCTATCATGCGTGAAGATTCATGGCTTTCAAGCCAAATGATCAATCTTATGTCCACATTCATGGCATAGTTTGTTCAAATGATCTCATATTGTGCACAAGGGTGCATCTTGGAATTCCAAACAATGTTGCCTAAGGGAGTTTTCATTTTCTGTGCACGGAAAATTCATTTTCCATTTTCCAAGTGCCCGAAATGAGTTTTTTTTGTGAAGGACCTACCAAATAATTGTTGCAAAATTGGACCAAATCAATTTTCTAAAATACCAGGCCATATTTAATGCACAATTGAGAAAATGGTTGCATGCCAATAGTTTTGATCCACCTATGGTGAAAAAGACAAATTCCCGCCGATTTAGTAGGAAGCGGGTCAAATTTGAACTACAGCTGCCTCATAGTTTGATCTTTATTTTTTCCAAAAATCATTTCTAGGTACATACATATCTATTTAATCAAAGAAACATCAAAAGTTTTCCAAGATTCAACCACTAGCTAGGAACGGTCAAGCCCCCCGTTTCAACCGCATTTTGAAACGGGCATAAAAAATTCAAAAAAAAAATCAAAAAATTGGAAAACCTTTGCATTGTGTCATTATATGTGACCAAGTTTCAAGGAAAAATAATAAACTTGTAATACGGAAATTATTTTAAAAAAGTGTTCTGAAAAATGAGCTATCATGCGTGAAGATTCATGGCTTTCAAGCCAAATGATCAATCTATTGGCCACATTCATGGCATAGTTTGTTCAAATGACCTCATATCATGCACAAGAGTGCATCTTGGAATGACAAACAATGTTGCCTAAGGAAGTTTTCATTTTCTTTGGACGAAAAATTCATTTTCCATTTTCCGAGTGCTTGAAATGATTTTTTTGTGAAGGACCTACCATATATTTGTTGCAAAATTGGACCAAATCAATTTTATAAAATACTAGGTCATATTTAATGCACAATTGACAAAATGGTTGGGTGTCAAAAGTTTTGATCCACATCTGGTGAAAAAGACAAATTCCCTCTGATTCAGTAGGAAGCGGGTCAAATTTGAACTGCAGCTACCTCATAGTTTGCTCTTTATTTTTTCCAAAAATCATTTCTAGGTACATAAGTATCCATTTAATCATAAATACATGGTTTGGTGGCGATACATCAAGGTTTGGATGGTGGCCGAGGGCCCCAACTCTAGAGCGCATAAGCTCACATGCCCGCCGCGTGGTCACCGCGTGACCATGGCGTTGCCATGCGTTCTGGGCAGCCTAGGCATGTCTAGTGGGTTGGGCACTCCCCAGGTAGGTGCTAGGAAGAAAATTACAACATAAGATTCTCATGAGGAGACCGAACTATACTCAAACATGAATTAGCAGCCAAGTGTTTGATTGGAGGTACGGGAAATGCACATGGCTAACGAGCGTGAGTTTTGGCTGAGGATGATCATATACTAAGAAGAATGTCTTCACAAATTTTTAGGGAAATCAAGAATATATAAATAACACTTCCTTCACAAAGTGCTGCTCTGAACAGAATTGGAACATGAATATTGTTGAATTATTTTTGAACTAGGAAGGTTTTTGACATATTTGATGAAGATATGATCCAAAAAATTTATGAGAATTTTTTGGGAATTTTTGGAATAACAGAAATATAGGTTGCTTCACAACCTAGGGCAAAAATTGACACATGGGCATGACACATAGGCAAAACTGATGAGATGGCGTCTAGTCATCACAACCCACCACAATTTACAAGGCTATGACCATCTATATTGGTTGTTAACAACTAGAAATAAGGCAACGGACCAACGTTGTTTGCTTTATGACCATTTCGTGTAAGGAAATTACGACCTTTCTGACCAAAATGATCGCAATGGTTTAGGGTTTGGAGCCCCCCGAACAGCTTTTGACCAATTGGTCTCAAATGGTCATAGATCTATGACCAATTCTTCCAGGGCCACTGACAGAAGGTCACTAGTTGACATATTTCTTGTAGTGCCTCTGCATGGGCATGCCCATGTCTCAGCACAACATGACCGTTGGATCAAACTCAGACGGTGCAGATCAGTCACTATAGCACAAAGCGTGTGGGTGTGTTTGGTTGCATTTTCATCTCAATATAGTTGTTCCCTCTTCATGTATTTGTATTAACCTAATAGTGTGGACTCATGCACCCTTCATGCACTCTGCCAAACACCCAAAAGTGGGTCGAGAAGGGAACTTTTGCTCCCATCCCATGCACACTTCATACACCCTGCCTAACACTGATTCGTGCTTCATATGGTTCATGTTTCGTGGAGTACTGTAGCACCGTACTCTCCGTGTGTTGTAGACCTAGTTCTGTTAACACTGATCTCACCATTCATTCTCGACTAGACAGTCGAAAAAGTGGTACTATGTTACTACATTTCTGTTCATATAGTTGACATGCGCACAACATCATTTGTTATCGTCATATCTTACTACACTGGCAACAAGATTATGTAGTACTGACGTATGAACAACTGCACATGCCTAGTAGTAGGAGCACTGTGTATGTTCAAGTGGCTGCCGTGTTTCGCACTCCTCCATTGTAAGAGTGGAAATGCTTGTTGTAATCATTTTTTTCTTTAGAAAAACAGTGGACACGCTCTACCATGCAGATCCTCCTCCAGCCATGCACTAAATTAATCAATTTTGCTGATGTGTGGGACAACAAGCATCGGGGTCCACCAGCCATGCACTAAATTACTCTATAGTAGAGTGACGGTAGACTACCCCGATCGAAGTGCTGCAGTAATGCCCAATGAGCCGTCAAATCACAAAACCACCTCCTTTCCAGCAATAAGTTGGACGGACGAAGCAACCATTATTTCACTCTTCTCTCTCAGCTTCCTCTATTGAAGAAAACCCCCACTCGCTTCGCTTCTCCCTCATCTTGTTCCTCATTTCACTCTTCTCTCTCAGCTTCCTCTCTCAGCTTCCTCTCTTTGATGGATACTGGAGCACTAGCCGACGTGATGTCTATGGCTCTAGCCAAAACCATTGAGGCTTATGGTAGGAAGAAGCGCAAGCACCCCGCCGAGACTACCGCAGACAAGCTCCAAGCCATCACCATGTCCAAGCCCCCCTCTCCGGGATCTCTCATTAAGCAAGTCCAGGTAATATCTCTTCTTGACGATCTTTTTCTCGATCTTGATCGTGTTTTTTCATCTAACACGCAGTACTAGTACTAGCAGTACAACTTTCTGGGTGATCTTGCATGTGATTTTTGTGTGCCAATTGACGGTTCTAAATTCCTCTTTTGACTAAAACATGTGAGAGGTTGACACTGATTTCTTATAGATTACTTTCAACTACTCCCTCCATCCCAAAATTCTTGTCTTAGATTTGTCTAGATACAGATGTATCTAATACTAAAATGTGACTTGATACATCTGTATCTAGACAAATCTAAGACAAGACTTTCGGGAGGGAGGGAGTACTTTATGAACATCAATTCTACCTTTGAAGAGGGTATATTTGCCTTAGTAACTTGTGTTATGGATATTGCAAGTAATCCCTCTGCTCTCATGCCTTTGAAGACATGTTCTAGTGTCTTTATTCACTCATTTCTATGCGTATATGTAGTCATATATGGAGTATAATATCCAAAATCATCTTATATTTCTGAATGGAGGTAGTAATAAAATATGGTTTCTGTTTGAATTAGAACCAGGTCCGGGGTGGAGATGAAGTTCTCAAAGTCATGCCGTGTGAACTGAAAGACCTGATGATGAGTTCTACTGCTAAACTATCCAGCTATTATGTCCTTGTTGCCACATGTCCTGAACTAGTGTTTTCCTATAGCATTGTTGTCAGGCGTGTTCATGAGGCTGTACTTGACCACAAGAATTTCCTGGTTGTGCCTTCAATTACGAAGGGTGTGGTTCTTGTAAAGCTTCCCGAGAAATCTGATGCGGCCTGTCTTCATCATCATGTTTATGAGTGGAAAGACCACTCTGTTAGGTTCTCCAAAGTTGATGAGATGGTGATGGTGCAGGTAAACATCTCTCACGAAGTTCATGGCCTAGTCAGTTATACGGGGTTCATCCCGTAGGTTGGTGGCAAGAAATAGTATGCAGAGTTTAATTAGTGCAACTTTGCTTGTCTGTAGTAAGTACTTTTTTTCAGTACTTGATTTGTGTTTGTGAACCCTGTAGTGTTTAGTACTGCCGCTTTTGGTGTGTGGTGAGTCCTGAGAACAATCTATGTTAATGTTTGTCCACTCAATTCAGTCTGTATATTTTGAAGTATCTAGATCATCTTTTTTGTGAGGATGGTTTATCAATTATGGTTACAGTCCAATATCTGTATGCATTGCAGGGTTTATTGCACCCACCAGGATTTCCAGCCCCATGGATGATCGGTCCATACGATTTGTCACGGCCATTGGACTGTCCTGCTTATGGGAGTAGGCAGGGGCCTTGCATGCCACCCATAGTTGGACGATCAATCTTCTATTTAGTACTTCAACATAGTGATTTCCTGGTAAGGATTCACTCGTGTCACATAAAGTAAATCTTATTGATTTACTGTCTAAATCTTATTGATTTAATGTCATGTTTTCTTTATTTTTCTGCAATTTTACGATGCAAGTTTTGCTCTGTTACATTCATCACAAAATAAACCGTTTGGTTTGCTCTATGATGGCTATTTTTGCAGGTTTCACTTCTTATGTCGTGTCAGTAACAAAGGCATTGTCCATCACTTATATTACTAGAAAAAATTGGATCAGTCTGTTGTTTGAGTACAAGCTGAATCCCTATGATGAACTACAGTTTGGTTTAACAAAAAGATGACAATTAGTCCTTCTCGCGTTTATAAGAAATGAAGAAAAAAATAGGATCACGGTCACAGAGCCTAGTCAAGTTAGAAAGTTGATCATAGCAGGCCAGACACGATCGCCGCTATCTCGCACATTGGTACCACCTTCAGCAACGGATCGAGCACCGGCAGTTGCTCTAGCACTGACAGCGGCAACAGCTCAGTCTGATCCAGCTGAGGATTGGGCACCGACCGCGTGAGCGGATTAGGCTGATCTACCGGAGGATCGGGCATCGACACTGGCACCTGCTCCGACACCAGCACCAGTTCTACAAGGAGCACCATCTCCGGTAGCAGCAGTGGCACTACCAGTCGCACCAGCACGGGCACCAGCAATGGCTTTGGCACCTGCACCAACACTTGCACTTGCATCTGCTCTAGCCCGTGCAGCGGCAACCGAATGAGCAGTTGCACCGGCAATAGACTAGGCTACAGTTCGCACTTCATATACCAAAGTCCTTACAAAAACCGACATGTCCACCTTCTTGGTAAGCATTGGCCGCCCAAGTGCTTCGTTCTTTTTTTTCCCCATGTTGTTTCACATGATTCACTGTGTTGATCTAACTGTCTGTGTATGTCTTCTTGTTTGCAAACAGAGAATTGCTAGATCAACGAGGGAGTCGTTCAACAATCCGGGCGACCGTGGCCAAGTTTCTCTTACCATGCGCGGCCTTGGTGTGAATGAACCTGCTCAATATACCGTAAGTACAAAGGATGGTTGCATGATGATTGATCCTAAAGGATGGTCAAGGTTCAAATCTAAATCATATCTTGCGGTAGGGATGGTGCCAAAATCGAACATTCTCGGCAAGGAGAGCTGGTCCAAATCAACTTTGAAATTCTTCAGTAGCAGCACGCAACTGCCGAACTGATCTATCCTCCGAGAGATTTTGATGTAATAATCTGGCATGGTGAAACAAGTGTCATGTGTCTATAAGTAGTACGACAGTATTATTTATCACATGGTATATCGTTGATAGAATTGCAACTCTGATTGCTGGTTAGGAACTATCGTTCGATTTCATTCCAACAACTGTCGTGCTTTATTCAATTTTGTGTATTCGCCTTGCGACAGCATCTAAAACCAACATCGTACCGATCGCTTGCAATATGAAAAGCGCTGAGGTAGAACACATGCCCCCCAAACATGCAGGCCCACCGGTCTATGGCCCAAAGTCTAGAACCGTGAGCTTGTATGAGTATTATATTCATAGCTGAACCCCCATAATGCCCGTGTGTTGCACGTAACATCAAGATGCATTTTTATGAGTATTTTATCTTGTGAGAGAAAAGGATGAATGAGGGAAGGCCTTATTTGCAAATGTGGAGAGGTGTGTGGGTACCTTTTTGCAAAATTGCCATAGTTTCCTTCCTATCCTCAGATATAAATCAGACGACCTATATTGCAGGATGGCAGACACACCATCATCACCAACTCGTCTATAATATGTTAAAAAAACTCTATTTTTATAATTATATATGTTATATATATTGCCCTTGATTTTTCTTATGTATAAAGTTGTGATATAAAAGATTTTTATATTTCTTTACAGAGGGAGTATCTCTTTGTCAAAAATATATTTATGTGTAACTAGTTACTCTTGTCTTTCTACTTCGTTTCACTGATATGTGAGGCATTTGGCAACGGGGTCCACGTGCCATATGGACCAAATTAGAGTGCACAACTGCACTGTAGACACACCCCGGTCATAGCGCCGCATTAATGCCCAATGCCCGTGAAATCACAAAACCCCCCACCTTTCCAGCTTTAGCAGTAAGCTGGACGGACAAAGCGGCAATATTTCACTGGGCATGAATCCCCTTCTCCCTCGTCTGCTTGTTCAGAGAAAACCCCCTCTTGGCGATTGCATACGGTTTTCTCATGGAGAACCAGGTACGAATTCTTCATCCATCCCCGATAAATCCAAGTCCCTTGGTCGCGGGTAATCCTAGGATGGCAGCCGCCGCCGTTGATGCATTTTTCTTCCTACTGAATCTAGTGTGTTTCATTTGCAGTGCCCAAACTGTGAGGACCCTACATGTTTCTGCGCCCTCTGCGAGATGCCACACTTGTTCCTTCTCATCCTAACACAGGATTTTCCAACGCGCACAGTATGTTCCTAGAATCCTCTTTTCTATCCGGGAGGGTGGTTTTTTTTGAACATGCTGTCGAATAATTTCGAAATTTGGATTGCTATTTGGATAAAAGGTACTAGTATGATGGTTAACACTAATGTGAAGGGGGAAATTATTTCTAGATTTGGATAGGGAATACATTATGTTCTCATATTATTTTTCCTACATTGCATTATTTGCTTTGCCAGAACACATGTACTCAAAATGCTCGGCCATGCCATAACTGAATACACTAGTTTAATGGTCACAGTGAAGACAGGCCATGGATATAAGTTCCGAGTTAGGTTCATGAACCATGAAGATCACTGCTTTGTTTATGGCCGAACTTGGATAAACTTTCTCAAGTGTTACAGACTGAAAGTTGGCACATGAATGTTGATGGAAATAGCAGAACCTGGTCTCATCTTCATTGCGATCTTCCACCCCGATGTCGTTCCAATTGTTCATCCATGTTAGTTTTGTATCTGGCTCTTGCTTGTTGCCTCGATTACTTCTTAATCCACCTATTCTGTCTAATTAATCACAATTTAACTTTAGAAGTAGCAACGAACCCCTCACGAAGATGCTACTTCTAACTAATATTTTCTTATAATTGGTGGCACATGTAGGTTTTTTCAGAGTTAAGTAGGCTTTTCGTTTGTTATTCTATAAGAACTCGGCTGTTACTTATGGCACTGAAGTTGACTGGGATGATATCTACAAGTTCCTACACTTTATTGATCGCCTTGAGGTCCTTGTGGGGCGTTTCAGTGGTGGAAGGCCACGTGGGATGTGTGCCACTGCTGCACTCATTGAACAGGTCCAACTGTGTCGAGAAACTTATGGTATGTGCTCTTTTCTGTTATATATGTTGTTTATAAACTATTGCGTATACATAGTTTTACAGTTGTGATCTTCTTGAAATAGAAACTGCCAGGTTCTATTGTTCCTATACAGATGCCTGACCATGGTCGGGTCAGACTTGTGCTTGGTCACAACATGATGTTTATGTCCTAATCCATTCCCCTTGGAGGTGAAAAGATACTTATTCATGGGTGGTCTCAAATAATGAAGGCCCGTCCATCTTGGAGAATATGACATAAGATTATGTTCCTACTTTTCCATGGCTCTAAAACGAATATCCTATTTATTGACCACATTGCGAGATGAAGCCGCTTTCAGAAGGTTGTGGATGCGCGGGGTGGCGCCTGGGCCTTGTCCTGGGGCTTGGCGGCCTCACCCATGGTTAATTGTAGGCAAAGTAGCACTATTCGAGGCGTGCTTTTGTATGGTTGAACCTGTATAAGTACTCATACTGCTTTCAGCTATGGTTGTTAAGTGCCCCTGCTGGTTTTAGTTAAGGTTGTTAAGTACTGCTGCTTCTTTTACAGTCTGTCGTGTTTCTTCAGTCCTGTCTTCCTCCAGCCGCCAAAACCAAACTATCGCCAGCGGGGCCGCCTGCTTCCACCTCCCACTGCTGGCTGCGCCTCAGCGCACACACCACTGCCCCACCGTCTTCTAAATCATTAACGTCGACGTTCGAGGCCTCGCCATTGTCCTACACACTCTTTGGTGCGCTCGCCGCGGCGCCGCCCTCTCGCGCTGTCAACATGGTCAACAGACAACAGGAATCGGCAGAAGTACGTGGAGAGGATGACAGTAGGGGCCCACCATGTCAGCATATGGAAAAAGAAAATGCTTCCTCCTAGTGGTTTCCTGACATCTGGGACCCACGACATTGTGACCTGGGACGTAGCTGTTCGAGCAGTATTTTTTTTGTTATTGTTGAGACGGAGCAGGGTTTCAACTGGGTTGTGGCCCATCTAGCCCAGGCTTATATTTTATGTTCACCATATGACTAGCCCAACTATTTTTTCTTTGTGAAAATGAGCCCAGTTTATTTTTTCTGAAGAATACCCAATCCAGGCCTACTTATTTTTCTACACCCTGATGGGTTGCAACTCTTTCAAGATGCCTGCAAATCTTGAAAGTAATATGAAATGGGTTGTAAATATAAAACCAGATGACAAGTTGGCAATTACTTTATAATTTCTGATTTTTTTTCACCTTTTCAGATTCCTATTTCACTGTGCTTTAACCTAATTTAAATATATCTTCAAACTAATTTAAATCTGGCTCGGCATTTCGGTATTAAAAATAGTTTGGAACCCACAGAAATATGTGACGAAGTAAATGACCACGGGTAGCCCAACCGGCTCCCCTGGCTCTTCAAGAAATATCGGGCCGACTGGGCCCTCGAACATCCAAGACGCAAGGCCGCATTCTCTTGGACGGCTGTCCCACCGGCCGGCTGCTGGAAGGAGGCATGGCTCTAAGAGCTCTCTCTAGGAGGGCCGACTCCTAACAGCCTTCCACCAGAGTGGCCGACTCCTAGCAGGCGGCCTGGTTCATACCCTCAAAGTTTGCACCCACATAACGGCGGTAAGACGAGGCGTGGCTATAGTGAAGCCTGCCACCCCCGAATCCCGGAGCGAGCGTGGCTATAGTGCGTTGTACGGGGTGGCCACTCCCCGTCTGGCGCGGCACTGTTGCCACGTTGACCATGACGTCGCCCATGATAGGCTATCAGTACGGCCCACAGGCGGTGGGCCTCTCCTGCCAGCGAGATACCAAAAGGAGGCTAGACTTGACCGGCCGGCCTGGGGGGAGGCCGGCACCCAGCAGTCGGCCTGCCCCTGCCCTAGAAGTTTGTGCACCATTAAGCAGATAAGATGGGGTAAGGCTACAGTGAATGCCCGCCAGGTGGCGACACTGTAGCCATGCTTACCCCGACAAAGCCATCGTCACTAGGAGTAAGGAAACAGTAAACAACCACCGACAAGACCCTCGGGCGGTGGGCCAGGCCTGTCGTCCAGTAGGGCGGCAGCCGGCGGGACCCACTAGTCGGCGGGCCCCAGCGGCCGGTGGAGAAGCCGACGACTATAGACACTGACGGTCTAGACCCACGTCCAGCTCGATGACCATTGTACCCCTGGGAGGGTAGGCCTATAATAAACCACCCAGGGCACCCATGCAAAGGGTTGATCTCTTGGAGTTTTAGACACCACATAGAGAGAAGAGGGGAGCTAGCCTTGCCCTTCTTCTTCCTCTAGCAAAAAAGCTCAAGGAGCACCTTGTAGCTACTTGTTGCTCTAGTGATCATGCGGAGACCCTGCAGAGCAAGATTAGGGGTGTTGTCTCCAAGGAAAGCCTGAAACCAGGGTAAGATTCGCCGGCGTGCACGTCTTTGCCTTATCCTGTTTCCAGGCACATGCAATGTCTTACTGGCTCCCACAATGATAAGCCACCCGTTGGCATATTTCGCACCTACCACCTGACATTTGCGCCCACCATGGGGCCAGGTGCACCGTCGTCCGAAGACCTGCTCTGGATGGGAACCCTCTTCCTCCCCTGCGAGTGTAGCCATCCCGGCATGCCCGATGGCGCTTGCCCTAACGTGCTGCATGGCGTCGATGACGCTTGTGCAGTGAGCTGCCTCGCCGATCTTCTTGGTGAGGTCCGCGTCTCTGACGAGCCCGCGCCAGGTGCGGGTGCAACCAGCTCCAAGAGCTGCCTTGTCGATTTCCTTGGCAAGCATGACATTGCCAAGGAGCGCACTTCCGACCTGGAGTCGATCGGCTCCACTGACCCGATGCTTGTTGATTCCAACATGGCGTCACTTGACGCCTTCCCCACGAACGTGGTGGTCATCGACGACCCTCTTCCTCGAGCCGATAGCAGCGGCAACATTGTCACTGATGTGCTGGTCGTCAGTCACGGCGCCGCCGTCGGCGGAAACATGCACGACACCTTGCAAACGGTGCTACAGGACCTGTCGGCCCCCATCCCTGCTAACGCTAATGCCGACATGCTAGAGGCCCACCGCCTTGCCCTCATCGAGAACGGCAAGAAGATAGCCTCCATGACATGCCTCACTAAGGCTTACCAGTGCGAGGTTGACCGTGCCGCCTCTGGCACGCCGCCTGCTGGCGGACCCAGCCAGATTGGCGCTATCAAGAAGCACGGTGTGGCCATCACCAGCATGCTGGGTGCTGACCGCCCAGTCTACACCACGCCACTCGAGAACCTGCATGCCGCCCAGGCGGCCGTAGACGAGCTGGACGGGCTGGAGGGCGACGAGCTTCACCGCATGACCAAGCGTGTCCAGCAGCTGATCGACGTGGCCACAGAGCAGCATGAAGCCGACGCCCACGCTGAGAGTCCTCCCCCATGCTGAGAGCATGGTGCGACATCCCGGACACCGACTGCAGGCGGCACCCGCGAGCGAAAAGACAAGGAGCCGTCTGCTAGCCACAGTCGGACGCGCCTCACCATCGAGCATGATGCAGAAGGTCGCCCCCGAGCCGTGGATTGATGAGGCAACCCGCCTCCTCCTCCGCCCCGCGGGGAGAGATATCCCACCCCGCCGCTTGTCACTCACCCGACACTCAGCCGCCGATTGGGCGGCCATGAAGGAATCAGCGAGAATGATGCCCGCCATCAGATCGACCGCCTGGCATGATCCCTGGTGCTAGAAGAAGAAGACAATGTCGGCCCGCCCTATTTTGGCCCATGCATCCGCAACGAGCCTTTCCCCAAGGGGTTCTCGCTCCCAAGAGACACACCAAAATACAACATCTCGGTGAAGCTGGAAGACTGGTTGATAGATTACTCCATAGCAGTCAGCATAGCAAACGACAACAGGCGCGTTGCCGTGAAGTACGTCCCCCTCATGCTTCAGGGCACGGCACGCACCTGGCTGAACAGCCTCAAGCCTTACAGCGTCAACAGCTGGCTAGACTTCACGGAAGTATTCATTCGCAACTTCACCAACACGTACAAGCGAGCACCCAAGCCATGTCAGCTCTCCCTTTGCGTCCAAGGCCCGACCGAGTCCAGCCGCGACTACCTGACGCGCCGGGCTGAGCTCCACAACTCCTATGAAGGGGTGCATGAGGTGCAAGCAATAGAGTACTTCACTGCCGGGTGCCGAGAAGGCACCCTCCTCAAGCACCGACTTTTCTGCGATGAGACGACTACACTCGACAAGCTGCTGATCATAGCAGACAAGTACGCCACGGCCGACTCCTCGATGAAGACTGAGTTCCGAGTGGACACCTCTAGAAAGTTGCTCCCTCCGGCTCCAAAAATGCCGGCTGGCGACTCTAACCGACGCCCACATCAGAACGACAACAAGCACAAGGCTCCTTTGCCGCCTTCCACCAGCCGGCAGGTGGCCACGGTCGAAGACGAGCAGCCTGAAGGGCAGCCTATGCCCAAGCATCCGAAAGGCGGCAAGCCGGCTTGGCAGCTGGCTTTGTCCTATGAGCAAACACTTGATGCCCCCTGCAAGTTCCAAACCGTTGCGAAGCCGTCCAACCACACAACCCGGAAATGTCATTGTCTCACATAGATCTCCAAGGGCGAAGGACTGTTGCCCCCTCCGCCTGTTGGCCAGCCACCTCTGGCTCCTCAGCAGCCGGCCGCTCGCCCAGCAGTCGGAGCCATTCAAGATGAGTTTCCTGACGAGCATGCAGCCTACGTCATCTTTACCAGCCTAGTTGAAGACAGGCGCAGCCGACACCGACAACACCAAGAAGTCAATGCAGTCGCCTCCAAAGATCCAGAGTTTATGCATTGGTTTGAAAAGCCCATCAGCTGGAGCCGAGTTTATCACCTAGAGGTGATGCCGTCTCCAGGTTCTTATGCATTGGTGTTTGATGCTACCTTCGCAACAGAAAGGCGAGCTGCTCGTTTCTCCTGAGTTCTGATTGATGGCGGGAGCAGCATCAACATCATGTACCATGACACCATGGAGAAGCTGAACATCAAGACGAAGCAACTTTTACCCAGTCGGACCGTCTTCCATGGCATTGTACCCGGTGCTTTCATCATGCCATTCAGAAATTTCTGCTACCTAACTATGACATTCGGCTTGAGAAATGTCGGTGCCACTTTTCAGTGTTGCATGCAGAAATGCCTCCTCAAGCAACTCGGAAGAAATGCCCACGTCTAGGTAGATGATATTGTGGTGAAGACGGAGAAGGACGACACCCTGCTGGAAGATCTCAATGAAACATTTGACAACTTGCGCGCTGATCCCAGATCAAGCTCAACCCTGAGAAATGCGTGTTCGGAGTACCAGCCGGCCAGCTCCTAGGCTTCCTGGTCTTTGGACGCGACATTGAGTGCAACCCAGTGAAGATCAAGGCCATAGAGAGGACGGAGATTCCCACCCGGCGTCGGGATGTCCAAAAGTTCACCAGGTGCCTGGCCTCCCTTAACCGCTTCATCAGTTGGCTAGGGGAGAGGCTCTCCCCCTGAATCCACTCACTTCGAGTGGAATGATTAGGCGGACGAAGCTTTTCACAAGTTGAAGATGTTGACCACACCGCTTGTCTTGGCGGCCCCGACTGAGAAAGAGCCCATGCTCCTTTACATTGCCGCAACTAGCCGGGTAGTCAACACTGTCATCATGGTTCAGCGCCCAGAAGAAGGCAGAGCTCAGCTGGTCCAGAGGCTGGTGTATTTCTTGAGTGAAGTACTGTCAACCTCAAAGCAGAATTACCCCCGCTACAAGAAGATGTGCTATGGCATAGACTTTGCCGCCAAGAAGCTCAAGCCCTACCTGCAAGAGCACCCCATCATGGTCGTTTGCACTGCCCCGCTTGCCGAGATCATAGGCAGCCGGGATGAATCTGGCCGGGTGGCCAAGTGGGCCATTGCGCTGGCTCCTTACACCATCTTCTACAACCCTCGCACCGCCATCAAGTCCCAGGTGCTGGCCGACTTCCTTGTCGACTAGGCCAAAACCCAGTACCTGCCGTCAGCACCCGACTCCACCCATTGGCGGATGCACTTTGACAGATCCAAGATGCGCACCGACCTGGGAGCCGGCATCGTCCTCACCTCTCCCAAGGGCGACAAGCTCAGATACACTATGCAAATTCATTTTTCCACCTCCAACAAAGTGGCCGAGTATGAGGCACTCATACATGGGATCCGGCTGGCCAAAGAACTCGACATCCGCCGGATCCTGTGCTATGGCGACTCGGACTTGGTGATCCAACAATCATCTGGCGATTGGGATGCCAAGGACGCAAACATGGCGAGCTACCGTTTCCTTGTTCAGCAACTTAGTGGATACTTTGAAGGGTGCGAGTTTCTCCATGTGCCACGGACTGACAACGAGCAAGCAGATGCCCTGGCATGAATCGGCTCCATCCGGCAAGCTATACCAATCGGCGTCTCCCTTGAACGCCTCATCAAGTCGTCTGTGAAGCTGTCTCCAGAATCAGACTCCATCTTCGTGCCGCCTGACCCTGATGCAGTCGGATCTGACTTGGGGAATCTAGCAGGCCACTCGGGGACTTCGGCAGGCGGCTCGGGGACTGCTGTAGTCGCACCCGGCTCAGGGACTTCAGAACCCGGCCCAGGGACTACGGCATTCGGGCCGAGGACTCCCAGGACACAGCAGGCGGTGGCCGACTCCAACCCTTCACCACCCAACCCACCCGCCCTTGTCGCAGTAGCCGTATTGGCAATAGAAGAAGTCGCAGCTCCATCATGGGCCCAGCCCATCCTCAACTTTCTGGTAAATAGATAGTTGCCGACTGACGAGATCTCGACAAGACAAGTTCAATGCCGAGCCAGAGCTTACACAACAGTGAACAGAGAACTCGTTAGGCGCAGTGTCACTGGAGTCTTCCAGTGCTGCGTCGAGCCAGAGAAGGGCATTGCAATCCTCTAGGACATCCACCAAGGCGAGTGCGGCCACCACGCAGCCTCAAGATCACTCATTGCCAAAGCTTTCCGTCATGGTTTCTTCTGGCCGACTACTTTGGAAGACGCCAAAGAATTGGTCAAACACTGTAAGGGGTGCCAACTTTTCAGCTCCAAGCAACACCTGCTGGCTTCCGCACTCAAGACTATCCCCCTCACCTAGCCATTTGCCGTCTGGGGGTTGGACATGGTGGGCCCATTCAAGACGGCACGCGGCAGCATGACACACCTGCTTGTCGCCATAGACAAATTCACCAAGTGGATCGAAGCAAAGCCAATAAAGAAGCTAAATGGGCTGACTGCTGTGACATTCATCGCAGACATCACCACCCGTTATGGCATACCACACATCATCATCACCGACAACAGGCAAATTTTTTGCCAAAGGAGCATTGGCACGTTTCTGCACGACACAGGGCATCCGACTGGACTTAGCGTTCGTTGCCCACCCGCAGTCAAACGGCCAAGTCGAGCGAGCAAACGGCCTCATCCTGTCCGGTATCAAGCCCTGACTGGTTGAGCCACTGGAGCGCTCGGCCAAGTGTTGGTTCGAGGAGCTGCCAACCGTCCTTTGGAGATTGCGTACCACCCCGAACAAGTCAACCAACTTCACTCCTTTCTTCCTTGTATATGGTACCGAGGCTGTCATCCCAAATGACATCGAGTTTGACTCACCTCAAGTCACCATGTACACGGAAGTAGAGGCCAAGGAAACGCAAGAATACGGCGTTGACCTGCTGCAAGAGGGCCAGCTATTAGCACTCGGTTGATCCTCCATCTACCAGCAGGCTTTGCACCGTTACCATAACCGGAAGGTCAAGCCAAGATCCTTCCAAGAGGGCGATCTTGTGCTCCGGCTGATCCAGTGAACAGCCAGCCAGCACAAGCTCTCGACCCCATGGGAAGGCCCCTTCATCATCAGCAAGGCCTTGTGCAACGACTCCTACTACCTAATGACGCACAGAAGCCCAAGGCGCGCAAGAGATGATTCCGGCAAGGAGTCGGAATGACCATGGAATGCCAATCTCCTTCGAAGATTTTACAGTTAAATGCAGTATGTATCACTCTATCTTTTGTATTAAGTACAAGACATTGGGCCACCCGAGGAGCACTCGGGGACTACCCTCTTTTATCTATATGATGAGTATCATGCCTATGAATGTGTCACTACATTTGTTCTTCTGTCCGACACCTGGTTTGACCGATCGGACCGGGGACTTGCCGCCTTGAATTATGTTAAGTACCACCTGCAGTCAGATAAGTAGTGTGCCGGCACCTAAGCCCTCTCTTGACAAAAGCCGCAACTCACAGAATCAACTATTCGACTGGCAAGAGTTAAAGGTAGGAAAAGATGCCCACACAAAAATGGCTAAGGACCAATGAGCTTACATAACACAAGCCGGCTCCCCACCCTGCCAACCGGCTGTTAAGCAGCTGGCTGGCCGGCTTCCCACTCACCTTGCTACAATCTAAGAAAGCTAAAGTACTTACCCTCCCACACGGCCAAGTACTTTCCCAGCCATAGACTGCAGAGCAGCTGTCCGGTTGGGAAGGCGGCCACCAAGGGAGGGCAACAAAGGAAACAACCGGAAAAAGATGTAAAGCAAGCACAGTCGGAAGTCAAACACATGCAAGATTATATTTACACAAAAGGCCTTCTGTGGACCGGCATTCAACTTAGTCTGAATACACCCCAAGTGGGTGGAACTGCGCGAATTTAACAAATATTGTTCAAAGACTAGGGAACATGAAGATAAAGATAAACATGGCGGCTCAGGCCAAGGCCGCAACGGGTGAGATGGGCAAGTCAGTGGAGACGGCGGCGCAGGCTGGAGGAGTGGCCGGCTGGTGAGTCTCGGCTTGGTCATCGTCAGTAGCAGGCGGCGTGTTCACACGTGCCTCGTTGCTGGAGGCATGGTCAGGCTGAGGCTGGCCGGCTGCTCCATAACCCGGCACGGCGTCTTCACCGTACTCTTCCTCCTCCTCTTCTCCCTCGTTGCTGGAGTCGATCTCCTCCGCCGAGTCTTCGCCATCCACCGGGTTCAGCTCAAAGCACTCCGCCGACAGTGCAGCACCGTTGTCGTTCAGCTCGGGGTTGAAGACGCTGGTGTCGGTGTACTCGGTGATCGCCGCGGCACATTGAATGATAGCCGACCGCACCGCCACCAGCTCCTTGTTGGCGTCCTGCCAAAACGTGGCCAGCTAGGACAAGTCCAACCGAGGATACCATGCTCAGACAAACTCCAATGCCTGCATGGCACTTGCCCAGGCTGTAGAAGCCTTCCAAGCCTTGAAGCGGCCTGCCGCCACCTCCAGTCAGTCGATAGTCCGACTGGGGGTGCGGGGAATCACTTCGCCAGGCCATAGGGTGGAAAGCACCTAGGCTCCAATGCACTGAAGGCGGCGGAGCATGTGGTGAGCTGGCTGGAGACGAGCCTGGATGGCCAGGAGCTGGTCCTCAAGAGTCCGGCGAGCATCTGGCGCAATCTCAGCATCAGCCTGCCTCTGCACGTTGCGATGGGCCTCGATGACTTGGCTGGCGGCAATAGAGTAGCCCGGGAAGTACCCTACACAAAGAAGAAAAGAAAAAAATGCGAAGTTAGAAGTCGGACCAAGCAGTAGGTGGCAAACAAAGGGACGAAGAAGAAGGCAACTTACCGTCAACCATGTCTTGAATATGGCCATAACCATCATTCAGCGCCTACCTCGACTCGGCCCAGTTCGCCGCCTCGGTCTCGTACTCGGCTTGGAGGGCGGCCTCGCTGTCCTTCACCACCTTCAGGGCCGCCTTATGGCTCTCCTCCTGGTCGGCCAGCTTCTTGGCCAGGCGGTGGCGCTCCTCAGCCGCGGCGCTGCACTAGGCCTCCTTGGCACGGAGCATAGTCTAGGCCTCACCCAGTTGCTGCCGCAGGTCAGCGTTGGCCTCTGGAAAGACGGCAAAGAAAGATAAACAGTGAGAAAGAGGTCGCCAGAAAAGATCCAGCCCGACTGCTCAGCAGTCGGCCCGAATCTTGGGGACTACACCCAGTGGGTGCGCTGACGCACCCCCACGAGAGATAGAAGATAGAACACTTACTCCGGCTCTCAGACAAGTCGACAGTCTTCTGATTCAGCTCCCGGGCATGGGAGGTGAAGGCGGCCGTGCGGAGGTTATGATAGTCCTGCAAAAAGGACAGACGAACAAATCAAGACAAGTTAGCACCCAAGTCTACTAAGAAGTTCCAAGCCGCCTGCTCAGCAGCCGACTCGAAACTCGGGGATTACACCCAGTGGGTGCGCTGACGCGCCCCCACGGAAGAATCTAAGAGCAAGAAGCAAAAGGCGAAGGGCTTACCCGGATGGCTGACCGCGTCGCCAGGAACGCTTGGTTGTTGTTCTTCAGGGCGGCGGCCTGAGACTGAAGCCGAGTCCGGACGTCCTGCGCCGCTGCGTTCAGCATGGCTGTCCCGCCTCCCAGCGTCCACCCCGGCAAGTTGACGCTCGCTGTCTCTAGCTCCTGGGCCGACGAGCTTGAGCCCCTGACCTTCTGCGGATTCGGCGCCGAGGCTGCCTTCCATGCGCGCTGGCGTGCTGGAGATTGGACCACGAGGTTTGCTCCCGCTACCGTCTCACCTCCAGTCGGTGGCATGGGCGGCACGCTGGGTTGGCCGCCTTGACCCACCACTGTAGATGTTGGCGGAGTCACCCCCATCTCCGGGGCAATGACATCGCCCTCCTCCCTCTCCATGACCGGTTGGTCGCTGCTGGCTCCTTCTGGCGGCACCACCGGGATCTCAGGTGCCACGGAGCAGAGGGGGATGACGAGCTGCAGAGGCTGGTTGTGCAAGGCTTCCTCCGCCTGCACCGCGGCTGCAGCATCCGCCTGGGCCTTGGCCGCCGCGTCGGCCTGCGCCCTCGCAGTCTCCTCCACCGCCTCCTGCGATGCCTTGGTGGCAGCCGCCCTATGCTGCTCCGCCTCCCGCTCCTCACGCGCCTCCCGCGTGTTCCGCTCCGTCGCCGCCTGAAGCTCGGCGTGAGGGTCCACGCGGTGGGTGCTGCTGGAACCTCCCGCCGCCCCAACCACGGAGGCGGCGACAGACCGCTCAAGAGAGAGCAGAGCTCTATTTCTAAATAAGACAAGGAATAATCAGAAGAATATTGGCAAGAAGGAAGAAAGAATGCTTGAGGGAGTCAGTACTTACGCGGAAACCATCTGCGGCTCCTTCACCACCTTGCGGAAGCGGGTTGCCTTTGCGGCCGCTTCATCCCGCTTGGTTGCCGCGACCGAGCCCTTGGGCTTCTTTGGCCGACTACCGAACAGGATTGGCGCGGCCCGACGTTTCTGCGCTCCGCCGCGGGCAGCCGGCGCGACAGACGAGCTCGCGCCCTGGTGTCCGGACGCCGGCTGGCGGCATGGGGCGACTTCCTCCTCGTCATCGTCTGGCCTGTTCTCGAGGCCGGCTCCGAGCCCTGAGCCGCCTGCTTTGCCTCCTCCTCCCACGGAGTCGTCGTCCAAGGCGGCCACCCCCAAGTTGGGGTCATCCACATTGCTCTCCGCCTGGTCGGCGAGAAATTGACGCTCCAGCCCCACGGCGCTGGCTGCCGGCTGGAGGAGAGAGATATTTTCCATAAGCCAATTGGTCAAGCCGGCCAAGCAGAGCTCGGCAACAGAAGGAAAAAGAAGGAAAGAAAAACCTTACCATAGGTGGGGGATCGGCGCGTGAATGCGGCTCCTTGCCGAACCGATACTCCTCCGTGACCTTGTAGTTCGCAAGGTAGTTCACCATGTGAGCTACCTCCGCGTGAGGCATCTCCTTGGTGCACAACCGGCTTGGGTCTCGATGCCCGCTCATCTGGCATATCATGTGAGCGCGGCCCTAGAGCGCGAGCACCCGGCGCGCCACGAAGGCGGACAACAAGTTGGGCCCGGTCAGGCCCTCCGACTTCACCAACACCCAGAGCCGCGCGACGGCGGAGGCTCCAGAGGGCGACAGCGACCTAGCCTAATATGACCAGTTGGGCCACTTCCCGGTCGGTGGGACGGCTACGTAAGCCTGCAGATTGACCCAGTCGCCCTCCGGGAAGATGCTCTTCACGTAGAAGTACGTCTGCTGCCACATCTTCACCGACTGGATCAGCGCTATAGGAGGAAATGGATTCTCGGCCGCCAACCTCCGCACCGCGACGAAGGCGCCGCATTGAGCCGGCACGCTCTTGATGACGGGCCGAGCTACGAGTAGAAGAACTCACCTCAGAGCTCGATGGTGGGGAGGACACTATCGGTGTCAAAACCGGCGGATCTCGGGTAGGGGGTCCCGATCTACGCGTCTTAGGCTGATGGTAACAGGAAGCAAGGGACACAATGTTTACGCAGGTTCGGGCCCTCTCGATGGAGGTAAAACCCTACTTCCTGCTTGATTAATATTGAAGATATGTGTAGTACAAGAGTAGATCTACCACGAGATCGTAGAGGCTAAACCCTAAGAGCTAGCCTATGATGATATGATTGTAATTGTGATCGGCCTTCTAAGGTTATATAGACACCGGAGAGATAGGGTTTACATGGAGTCGGTTACAAGGAAGGAAACATAATATCCGGATCGCCAAGCTTGTCTTCCACGCAAAGGAGAGTCCCATCCGGACACGAGCCGAAGTCTTGAGTCTTGTATCTTGATGCTTCTATAGTTCGGACGATGTACATAGTCCGACTGTCCGGATACCCCCTTATCCAGGACTCCCTCAGTAGCCCCTGAACCAGGCTTCAATGACGATGAGTCTGGCGCGCAGTCTTGTCTTCGGCATTGCAAGGCGGGTTCCTCCTCCAACTACTCCAAGATGGTTATTGAACACGTAGACCGTGTCCGGATCTGCAAAATGATCTTCACATACCACCGTAGAGAGAATGATACTTCAGCTGACAACTTTTTAGACGACATGACATGTCATTACAATCAGATCGAACCGTTTTTCTTTTCACAACCAGCCAGAGCGCGTATTGCAAGGCGGTTTCCTTGACACGTCTTGTCAAAGCAGAGATCATGTCCCCTTATCACATGATTCTCATCAATACGAGTATGGGTAATCCCCCCGTGCCATCAATCGTGGTGCTTGGGAAGTAAGCGATTATCAACAGGACAGTGGGGAGGCACACCACTTTCGTCGCCTCTATAAAGGGATAAGAGTTCCTCAGTTTTACCCACGCCTTCTTCCTCCCTCGCATACTCTTGCCCCCTCGAGCTCCAGCGCCCTTAGTCCAGGTCTTCTCCGCACAGTTAGTCATGTCCGGAGCTGGAGGCAAGTGGGTGGCTTCCACCGTGACGGAGAAGAAGATCGCGAATCTCTGGGCGGCCGGATACTTGGCCGCAGATATAGCGCACCGGCTACCAGACGAGAGGCAGGTCATCCCAACTCCAGGACCCCACGAGAGGGTCGTGTTCCTTGCCCACTTCGTTCGTGGACTGGGGTTTCCACTCCACCCCTTCGTCCGCTGGCTCATGTTCTACTACGGGCTAGACTTCTGTGATCTAGCTCCGAACTTTGTCCTCAACACAACATCTTGGCGTTCATCATCGTATGCGAGGCTTTCCTCTGCATCAAGCCTCATTTCGGCTTGTGGCTGCAAATCTTCTGCGTGAAGCCAAAGATCGTAAGTGGCCAACAAGCGGAGTGCGGAGGAGCCATGGTGGGCAAAATGCCTAATGCCACCTGGTCTGACGGCTCCTTTGCGGAAACCGTGAAGGGGTGGAAATCGGGGTGGTTCTACATCACCGAGCCACGCGACGCCAACTGGGCGGCGGCCCCCGAGTTCTGATCTGGAACCCCTATGTGGCTCACCTCCTGGGAACAGAAGGGCCTGTTATGGGGAGAATCTACAGAGCTGACCGGACTCATCAACTGCATCAAGGTTATGAAGGACAAGAACATCAAGCTTGTCAATGTGATCCAAGTCAT
This sequence comes from Triticum dicoccoides, assembly GCF_002162155.2. NCBI lineage: Eukaryota > Viridiplantae > Streptophyta > Magnoliopsida > Poales > Poaceae > Triticum > Triticum dicoccoides. The sequence continues at coordinate 469,327,399 of NC_041389.1, read as the reverse complement.
GCTCATTCGCCGGATTCTGCCGTGCCAAAGGCGGGCATTCAATCTGTGGGAGTTCGTCCCGGCCGAACACCAGACGCTCCAGAGGCTCTATGGCATGAAGCACAAGAACGCGTGGAAGGCGTTGTTCAAGGCCACCGAAGTACCTCCTCTCATAACCAAGGACCGCGGGCTCCACGCCGCACGGCACCCTACCCAGGTGAGTTCTCAGGCCGCCACCGGGTCCAGTTCTTCCCAATGTATTCATGGAGAATTCCTAAGTGATTGTGTATATTTGTTTAGGAGTATGTGGAGATAGCGGAGCGGATTGACAGTCCGGCTCCGTTGCCAGAAAGCCCAGCCAATGATCTTCTGACGAAGATGCTGGTCCCGGCGCCCTATAAGGGGCCGGAGAAGAAGGCCGACAAGAAGGCCCCGGGGACCCGAAAGGGTCTCCGGAGTAAGGTTGTGCAAGCCTCGTCTAAAGACGACGAGGCGCACTCCTCCCCCGAAGGGGAAGAAGAAGAAGAAGAGGAGGAGGAGGCCGCCCCATCCTAAAAGGATGGGGGGCCTGAGACGGCGGGCCAGGGGTCCAGGAGAGGCCCCCGGCGCAAGACTGTCATACCCTTGTCGTCCGATGACGATGAGACAGATTCTTCCCGTGGAGGCGGGAAGGAACAGGGAGAAACTCCACCTCCCCGTACTGGGGGAGGGAAGAAGAGGTAGGCCGCCCTGGTGGGGGAGACTGGAACGTCAAAGAAGGGAAAGGTGTCCCTTCCGGACTACTTCGCCACCGCCGCTGATAGCGAGGAAGGGTGGCTGCCCTGGAGGAATCCCCTAGCGCGATCGTAAGTGTCTGCGCTCAATCGTAATTTCGCTTCATAGTTTTGTTTATAATGCCGGACTTGTATGCAGTCCGGCCAGGGCCCATCCCGAAGTGTCGTCTTCGGACGGCTCCTTGAGTGAGTCAGCAATGAACTCACTCCCGATGGCCACGTCTCCTCGGCCTGTGAATAACGCAGGTGTTGTCCCAAAGGCTCACGACGATGGCGGAGGTGGCCCTGGAGGCGCCTCAAGGTGGCGTCCCAGACGTCGGACTCACGGGGTTCAAGTTCCCCGTGGATCGTGTTGATGAGATCCATGGCAAGCCATGCTCTCAGCCGAATACTGTTCTGGAGCCTTCAGTGGTTCCGGACTTAGGCGGGCAGCCCCTCGTTATGGAGGGAGGGCCGTCTGTATCAAGGACTTCCATTGCGGCCCAGGCGCCGGATTGTCTGCTAGAAGCGCTTCGAGGCGCTTCCCTAGATGAAGAGCACCGTACTCTTATGAGTGCGGTGATTTGGAAGGTTTCATCCGCCAAGAGCGGACTAACCAAAGCCTGCACCAGCCTCCTGACAGGCTTTGAGGTAAGTAAAAATGTGTGAAATTACGACCCGATAGGTAGTAGCGCCTGATACTCTGTTTGGTGTTCGGAAAGAAAAACCAAACGGAGGGTCAATTATAATCCGCAGGAGTCTAACAATAAGTTCGAATGTAAATAAACAGGCTGTGCTGCTAGCCGCTGCTGCTCGCACGGCCAAAATCGCCAGCCTAACGCAGGACTTAGAGCGGGCACAGGGAGAGCTCGGCCTCGCGAGGAGGCAGCTCCAAGATAGCAAAGGTGAATGATTCCCCCCTCTCATAGAATGAATAGTAAATAAAATTTGAGTATGCTAACGACGAAATGTTGTGATATGGTAACAGAGGCCACCACCGAAGTGGCGTCTCTCAAAAAGGCGTTGTCCGAGGCCGAACACAAAGCGACCTTGGAACTCAAGGAGCGCAAAAAGCAAGAGGCCCAAGTGGGCGAGGTACAAGAAGAGCTCCAGGAGCTCGGCAAGAAGCTCGAGTCCGCGGAGCATGAGCTTAAAGAGAAAGAGGCCGAGCTTGTGAAGGCCCTTACAACTATAAAATACGCCAAGGTCGAAGCCGAGAGGGCGCAGCAAGAAATCCAGGAGGCCAAAAAGATAGCGGCGGGTAAGAAATTTTTTATGCAAAGCAAACATGTGGAGGAGGCGTTTCTTGTACTTACTCGAATCCAGAGCTCTCCAGGGGCATTCGTAGATCTGCCACGCAACATCTCAGATGCCGCAGAGTTCTACGGTGCCCAGGAGGGGAGCTCAACGGAGAAGCTGTTCTAGTCCCAGTATGCTGGGGCCGAACATTCAACGCCTCTGAGTGGCCAACTGAAGCAGTTGGTCGAACTCCACAAGGCGGCCGAAGTGGCTATGAAGGATCTCATAGTCCGGATATGGCCTGGTGAGCTTCTGCCCACCAGCTACTTTGGCCTGATCAAGCGGATGGTGGATGCTTGTCCGCGACTAGAAGTCATCAAGTGATCCGTTTGCATTGAGGGTGCCCGCTGGGCCCTTGCCCGCGCGAACATGCATTGAGGCAAGCTGGATGCACAGAAGCTGGTGAAGGACGGGCCGCCAGAGGGCAAGCCGCATCGCGTGCCCGAGAAGTATTATGATGGCGTTATGAAGGGTGCTTGCGTCGTGGCCGATGAATGTACTAAAGACATAATTTTTGAATGAATTCACCTCTGTCATGCTTGTAATTTAAAGACGAAGTTACTTGCGCTATGTAGCACTTTTGTTATTTAAAATATTACCTTCTATGCGATTGTTTATCAAATTCTGAAAGTAGGCCAGTCGTCGGCTTCCGCCCCCGTGTAACTAGTACTAGGGTGTTCGTGGAAAATCCGAACACTCTTTATCCAAATGTTTGGTCCCTTAAGGAGGTGTCCAGCGCAGCGAGCAAGGCAATCGGACTATACGGCTTTATAACCTTCACTTAGCCATAGAAGTCTATAATTTTAAATTTCGGCGAAGCCCCTAGAATCCGAAAGGCCGAATTGGGGCTCTATACACGCCTATATCGGACAAAGCCGAATTGTCGCCTAAAGCGGAAAATCTTTAAGGATTTTAAGACCTCGCGAACAGCGACCAGCTCTCGCAGCATCATGCCGGACAGTTTTGTGCTTTCTCTACTAAGGTGCTCGTCCGGAAAAACTAGGGCACAATTGCAGTAGTTCTCCCTGCGCTACCTTAGACAAATTAACGGAACGTAAGGCACCAAAACAAGGGAGCCGGGCTATCTCAACTATAACCCAAGACATGATTCGGAGCTGATGCATATAATGCTATAAGTTCGGGGTGCCGCACTGTTGAAAGTGTTCGGACTTGACTTGCCGTATTGTGGGGCGCCATAAGAAGCCCCTGGCAAACTAAGCATACCAAAGTGTACGGATGCAAAAATCAAATAGACATTTATAAAAATGCTCAAATGAAAATAAGTAAGCTGATGCTATACATGGTCTCCCATTGATGAATAATACGTTTAGGCGTATGTTTACAATGTTTGCATTAAGGGGAGACAAATAGGATTATTTGACATATCCTATCCAGGGGCTGGCTACGTATAGATAGATAAAACAGGAACAACAATCATAAATAGATTCCACCTGGGTGTTTCCTGCTGTGCCCAAAGCCTGTTGCCTCCTGGGTTTCCTCTCCTATGTAAGTCCGACAATCTGGCTCTTCTAGAGAAGCTGCACTAAAGCAATGTCCTTAAGGGTAAAAGGAAAGGTTACGAAGCAATACTGTACTGTTGACTGAGCCACTACTACGCCTCCGCCTGTGCCCATGGTATTTCGAGTGCGTAATTGTGTACGCGTGGCACGAATGCTGCTTGGGTGGGACTTGAGCGGAGGCCGGACTGCTAGTCATGCTCTTGATGTGCCTACTGATCCTGTTGCTGGGTGTTCCTCCCTCGCTTGACGGAGTTTGAGGTTGTCGTTGCCGGATTGGTGATTTGTCAGAGGAGGCCGCATTATACTTCGGCCGCTAGGGCCACAGTGTGCTCTTCTGTGCGGAAAGAGTGGTCCATATTTCCGTTGACTGTTATGACCCCGCGCGGGCCTGGCATCTTGAGCTTGAGGTATGCATAGTGTGGTACCGCATTGAATCTCGCGAATGCGGTTCATCCGAGAAGTGCGTGGTAACCACCGCGGAAAGGTACGATATCGAAGATTAGCTCTTCGCTTCGGAAGTTATTCGGAGATCCGAAGACCACTTCCAATATTATAGAGCTCGTACATCGGGCCTCTACTCCAGGAATGACACCCTTAAAGGTGGTTTTGGTGGGCTTAATCCTTGAAGGATCGATACCCATTTTGCGCACAGTGTCCTGATAAAGCAGGTTCAGGCTGTTGCCTCCATCCATAAGGACTCTTGTGAGGTGAAATCCGTCTATAATTGGGTCTAAAACCAATGCGGCTGAGCCGTCGTGACGAATGCTAGTAGGATGATCCCCACGATCAAAGGTGATCGGACAAGCTGACCATGGGTTGAATTTGGGGACGACGGGCTCCATCGCGTATACATCCCGTAGTGCTCGCTTTCGTTCCCGCTTGGGGATGTGGGTGGCGTAGATCATGTTGACCGTTTTCACCTGGGGGGGGGGATTTCTTCTGTCCCCCCATGTTCGGACGCCGGGGCTCATCGTCATCGTCGCTGTGCAGCCCCTTGTCCTTGTTTTCGGTGTTTATTTTGTCGGCCTGTTTAAATACCCAGCAGTCTCTATTGCTGTGATTGGTTGGCTTGTCCGGGGTGCCATGAATTTGGCACGAGCGCTCCAGTATGCGGTCTAGACTGGACGGTCCCTGATTGTTTCCCTTGAATGGCTTCTTCCGCTGACCGGATTTGGATCCGCTGAATCTGGCATTGACCGCCGTGTCTTTGGTGTTGTCGCCATTGTTCCACCGCTTATGTCTGTTGCGCCATAGCTTGTTGTTATTGTCATGAACATCTGGCGTCCCAGAATGCGGTGTAGTGCTGCTGCGAGCCAACCAACTGTCCTCGCCCGCGCAAAAGCGGGTCATTAGTGTCATGAGAGCTGCGATGGACTTTGGTTTCTCCTGGCCGAGGTGTTTGGCGAGCCACTCGTCACGGATATTATGCTTGAAGGCCGCCAGGGCTTCAGCGTCCGGACAGTCAACTATTTGGTTCTTTTTAGTTAGGAACCGAGTCCAGAACTTCCTGGCTGATTCTCTGGGCTGTTGAGTAATGTGGCTCAAGTCATCGGCATCTGGAGGTCGCACATATGTGCCCTGGACGTTGTTAAGAAATGCGTCTTCCAGATTTTCCCAACTGCCAATGGAATTTGCAGGCAGACTGTTTAGCCAGTGCTGGGCAGGTCCTTTGAGCTTAAGGGGAAGATACTTGATGGCATGTAGATCATCTCCACAGGCCATGTGAATGTGGAGAAGGAAATCCTCGATCCATACCGCGGGGTCTGTTGTGCCATCGTATGATTCGATGTTTACGGGTTTGAACCCTTTTGGGAATTCATGATCCATCACTTCATCGGTGAAGCAGAGGGGGTGTGCGGCGCCTCTGTGCCGGGCTATGTCGCGATGCAGTCCGGCTGCGTCTGACTGGTTGTATTCGGCCTGGCCTGATTTGCTGTTAGTGTATCCGATATGACGGTCATCGTCATGTGTTGCAGCGCGCCCCCGTGATTCATAGATCGATCTTGGTTGTCCTGCGGCGTTATCCAATTTATCGCGCAGGTCCTGAGTATTACCCCGGGCCGTGGTAAACCGGTGAGGGGGTGGGGGCTGGTATTCGGGCTGATATGCCGATTTATCCCGACCTCGAGGCGGTCGGTCAGTCGTGTGGCGCTCGAGTCCATATTCCTCGGCTACCAGGACTTCTGTCCATCTATCTGTGAGCAGATCTTGATCAGCTTGAAGCTGCTGCTGCTACTTCTTCAGGCTTCTCGCAGTGGCAATAAGCCGGCGCTTGAAGCGCTCCTGCTCTGCGGGGTCTTCGGGTACACCGAACTCGTCGTTGCCGAGGCTAATCTCATCTTCGGAGAGGGGCATGTAGTTGTCCTCCTCCAGATAACCGTCCGTCGCCTGTTCATCTGGGCTGTCATGCCCGTCTTCCTATTCGGCCTGCTCGAAGGCGGGCTGTTCGGGGTTGTATTCAACATCGGCACCGTCTGGATTATCCTCGTCTCCGGTGCCGGTATTGCCTTGGCGGGGCTTGGAGCGGCGCTGGCGATGCCCATGTTTTGCTTTCTTCTTGGAGGGGTTAGCCCCCGTTGCCTCATCGCCATTGGTTTCTTTTGGAGTGTCCCCATGTATATATCATATGAAGAAGTGGTTGTCCACCGCCCTGTGAGCGGTGGCTCCTGTATGTCTCCTGCATCGTTGTCCATACCGTCGATGACTTCGAAGTCGAAGTCTAGCACGTCGGTTAAATCATCGATCATGGCGACAAAGTGGGTGGTGGGTGGGCAGCGAATTCCTTCATCAGCTGCTTCCCACTCAAGCCGGACATAGTTCGGCTCAGAGCCTACTGACAGAGAGAGAGAGAGACTTTAATGAGTTCAACATGTCGCCAAAAGGCGAGTGCTAAAAGATGTCCGCGGCGGTAAACTCCATTACCGGAGCCCAGCCTGGCTCGGCTGGCTCGAGAGTATGCAGACCAGGACCAACAGCCGGATATGAGTCCGGGGCCCCAGGGTTACAGGCCTTCGCAGAGGTGAGACCTGTGTTCCGCTCTACCACCTATGAGTGTGCGGCCTGCGGGGCGGGATCCAACCCTCCTTCCATAGGCAACGCAACCCGCCCTGGATGTAGATCCGGGGCTGCTTTGGGGATGATGTCTCGAGTATTGTCCGACAGTAGGTTAAGGCCGTGCTCGTCGTGACTATCCGGTGTACCTGGAGCAGGCTCGAATCCGTCGAAGATCAAGTCTCCGCGGATATCTGCCATGTAGTTCAGGTTTCCGAACCTGATCTGGTGGCCAGGGGTGAAGCTATTGATCTGCTCCAACTCCAAGCAAATTGGCCCGCAGTGCGAAGCCGCCAAACACGAAGATCTATCCAGGGAGAAAACTCTCACCTTGGACTGCGTTGTCGATGATTGAAGACGCCATCAAGCCTCGAAGCGAGGACACAGAGGAACTCTCAATGAAAGCACCAATGTCGGTGTCAAAACTGGCGGATCTCGGGTAGGGGGTCCCGATCTGCGTGTCTTAGGCTGATGGTAACAGGAAGCAAGGGACACAATGTTTACCCAGGTTCGGGCCCTCTCGATGGAGGTAAAACCCTACTTCCTGCTTGATTAATATTGAAGATATGTGTAGTACAAGAGTAGATCTACCACGAGATCATAGAGGCTAAACCCTAAGAGCTAGCCTATGATGGTATGATTGTAATTGTGATCGGCCTTCTAAGGACCATGCTCTCCGGTTTATATAGACACCGGAGCGCTAGGGTTTACATGGAGTCGGTTACAAGGAAGGAAACATAATATCCGGATCGCCAAGCTTGTATTCCATGCAAAGGAGAGTTCCATCCGGACACGAGCCGAAGTCTTGAGTCGTGTATCTTGACGCTTCTATAGTCCGGACGATGTACATAGTCCGGCTATCCGGATACCCCCTTATCCAGGACTCCCTCAGACACCGAGGAAGCATTCGCATAGGGTGACGAAGGCGGACAGTAGCACCATCGTATTCGGAGTGAGGTGGTCCGGCTGGAGGTTGTAGAAATCGAGGAAGGCCCGGAAGAAGCCGCTTGCCGGTAGGACGAGGCCGCGCATGCATGACCGGAAGATGATTCGCTCGCCCTCCTCTGGCGCCGGCGATATCTCCCGCTCCGGCGCAAGGCGGACCCTTACGTAGTCCTCGCCGGGCAGACGCCGTGTCTTGCGGAGGAAATCTATGTGGTCTTCATGGACGTTGGAGCCGTCCCAGGCTCCGGTGCGTGCCATGAAGACGAGAGGTTGACGGAGAAAGCGCAGCGATGGCGAGAGCGCGACCCCGTGGCGACGGGCTTCGGGCGCAGCAAGATGGCCGGAGGCGCGGCACGACGGCGGATAACAATGGCGACGGGGAAGAAGAAGAGGAAGATGATGGAGTGGGGAGAGAGCGAGCGTGCATCTGCCGCTCCCCCTCCTCCCCCTATTTATAGCCTCGATGCGAAGAAACCGAGGGGGCGGGACGTGGGGGTCGTGGGATTAACTGCGCCCACTCCCCCACGACCCGTGATTATTACGCCTTAACAGCGTGCGGAAACTGCCGCTGGAATGCCAACCGCCCGCCTCAGTCATAGAGGATCGGTGCGTGGGCCGAGGCGTGGTAGTGGTGGGCCCCAGCCTGCAGCAACGTCCCGTCGCATGCATGGGCTGGCAGGCTGGTCCAGCCAATGGGTACCACTTGGCTCGCGAACTGCGGGCGGCCGGCCCAGCGCCCGGCGCGTGCGCCAGCTGGTTCCCACCTTCAGACTCCAAAACTTTCCAAACAACGTGACTGATTGCGGCCGACTCCTAGCTGTCGGCTCTTCAAGATAGGAAGCTTCTTGGGCTTCTCATTCCCCTTTCAGCCGCGAAGCCCGACCAGCTTCGGGAACTACTGTCGGAGTACATGACCATGGGTAGCCAAACCGGCTCCACCTGGCTCTTCAAGAAATATCGGGCCGACTGGGCCCTCGAACATCCAACATGCAAGGACGCCTTCTCTTGGCCGGCTGTTCCACCGGCCGACTGCTGGAAGGCGGCACGACTCTAAGAGCTCTCTCGAAGAGGGCCGACTCCTAGCAGCCGGCCAACAGAGTGGCCGACTCCTAGCAGGCGGCCTGGTTCATACCCTCAAAGTTTGCACCCACATAATAGCGATAAGATGGGGCATGGCTACAGTGAAGCCTGCCACCCCTGAATCCCGGAGCGAGCATGGCTACAGTGCACCATACGCGGCGGCCACTCCCTGTCTGATGCGACACTGTTGCCACGTTGACCATGACATCACCCATGATAGGCTGTCAGTACGGCCCCCAAGCGGCGGGCCCTTCCTGCCAGCAAGATACCAGAAGGCGGCTGGACTTTACTGGTCGGCCTGAGGGGAGGCCAACACCCAGCAGTTGGCGTGCCCCCGCCCTGGAAGTTTGTGCACCATTAAGCAGATAAGATGGAGTAAGGCTACGGTGAATGCCTGCCAGACGGCGGCACTATAGCCATGCTTACCCCGACAAAGCCATCGTCACCAGGAGTAAGGCAACAGTAACCAGCCACCGACAAGACCCCCAGGCGATGGGCCAGGCCTGTCGTTCAGGAGGCTGGCAGCCGGCGGGACCCACCAGTCGGCGGGCCCCAGTGGCCGGCGGAGAAGCCGGCGACTACAGGCACTGACGGTCTGGACCCACGTCCAGCCGGCTTACCATTGTATCCCTGGGGGTAGGCCTATATAAACCCCCTAGGGCACCCATGCAAAGGGTTGATCTCTTGGAGTTTTAGACACCACATAGAGAGAAGAGGAGAGCTAGCCTTGCCCTTCTTCTTCCACTAGCAAAACAGCTCAAGGAGCACCTTGTAGCTACTTGTTGATGTAGTGATCATGCGGAGACCCCGCAGAGCAGGATTAGGAGTGTTATCTCCAAGGAGAGCCCCAAACCTGGATAAGATTCGCCGGCGTGCATGTCTTTGCCTTATCCCATTTTGAGGAACCGGCGATGTCTTGCTGGCTCCCACAATGATAAGCCACCCGTTGGCATATGCCGCACCTACCACCCAACAATATGCGAAATTTTGTTTAAATTTTTAACCCTGGCCCTGGCCAATAACAAAAAAACGGACTGCAATAAATTGCATAAGAAGTTGCAATGAGCTATATATAAATTATTAAAAAAATAGGGAATGGTCTGACTTGTGGGACTATTAATTTGACGCGTATGCAAGATTTTTTTAGTTCTTATATACATCAACAAACAATTCTAGCAGACGTAACCATTGATGTAAATCCAACGGCCGTCGTGTTTCTTCAATCTCTGGTCTTCTCGCTCCAGCCCCCAAATCCAGCTCCGGTGGGACCGCCTGCTCCCGCCTCCCGTGGCCGGTTGTGCTGCCACATAGGCCTCACCGCCCCCTACTACTCCCACCACTGGCCAGGGCATCCCTCTACTCACCCACACCCCCTGTTGTTCCGTGGCAAAAGCAGCCTCACACCGCAGCCGAACCAGTGAACCCTCATACTCCCCTCCGCGCGGGCTTCCACTGCCGCGCCTTCCCCGGCTCTGTGTCATCCCCTTCCTAGGCCTCGCTATCGTCTACCGCCCTGGTGCTCTCGGCACGGCATGGTCAACGTGGTCAAGGAACGACTTCCATCGGAAGAGTACAATACATGGAGAGGCTGACAGCTGGGTTCACGGCCGCAACAAGGAAGTGACTCCTTATAATGTGCAAAATAATGATTCCTCCACCTGACAGCAGGGACCCACCGGACGGGCCACCGTATTTCGCGAAAAAAATGTTTCCCCTCTGACTGCTGGGACCCACCAGCTACATCTTCACATGCAAGGAAGTGCGTCCATATTACGGGAAAAAAACGATTCGCCCCCTGGCTGTTGGGACCCATCAGCTACATCTTCGCACGCAAGGAAGTGCCTGACAGTCGGGACCCACCTGGTCAAAGCGTATGTATCATTGTCATTCTGGTCGCGAATGTGTATGTACATACTGGTCGATGTAGAGGCGCGCACGTGTCGTAGTAGAGGCGCGCATGTAGCATGTACACGTACGTACAACGGACATGGTGCAAGAAAAAAAATACGGCCACGTACGTACATACGGGCGGGGTCTCGAACGCCTAATCGTGCATACGTACGGCCAGGGCTCGTGTACATGGCTAGGTCAGAACAAAGAAACTGTGTCATCGTCGTGTTCATGGGGAGCCAACCGGCTGGGTCAGAACGGAATGCGTCATCGTGTTCATCGGGAGTGCTTGGATGGAACATCCGATGGGAAACGAGGCCTGGCGTATCACAGAATGGAGGAAACGGCCTTGTGTTCGACCGGCCACTGTCGTGTTCATCGGGAGGGGTCTGGCGTACCGCAAAACGGAGGAAACGGACTTCTCATGGACCTCCTGCAGTTAAAACGGGGTCCTGTTGATCGGGAGGGGTGTGGCGTACTGCAAAACAGAGGAAACGAACTTGTGTTGGAGCGCTACAGTTGAAATGGGGGTCCTATTATCGGGAGGGGTGTGGCGTACCGCAAAATAGGATTCCACGGGATACTGTTCATCTCCACCGTCGACCTCCTCCTGCCTCCACGAGCTACTGTTCATCCATCGTCGACCTCCTCTAGCCACCACCTGCGACTGTTCATCCACGGGCTCGTGTTCATACAGCCAACACCGCGCGCTCCTCCACCGGCTACTGTTTAACCAGCCCTCTTCACGGGGTCCTGTTCAACCACCCCTCCATGAGCTACTGTTCATCCAGCCCTCCACCGGCTACTGTTCAACCAGCCCTCCATGAGGTCCTGTTCAACCTTCCCTCCACGGGGTCATGTAAATCCAGCCCTCCATGGGTTCCTGTTCATCCAGGCCTAACCAACTCGATCGATCGGAGTCCTGTTCATCCAGCGGAAACACCACGGGGTCCTATTCATCCAACACCCACCAGGAACTGTTCATCGAAACGCCCAACAATGCTCACTTTTCATCTAGAGGCAGCATCGATCGACTTCAGTTAGCAGCAGTAGTGAAGGAATCGCTCGATCAGGTTCAGTTAAAAGCCATCGATCATCGCTTGGGTTCAGTAACGCGTAGCCTGCAGTGCAATCGCTCGGGTTCAGTTAGGCGACGCCTCTCTCGGGTTTAGTTAGATCCCGACGCCTCGCACCCACGTGCGTGTGTGTACGAGAGAAATGCTCAAACCTCCGTGCATCGCTCGGCCCCGACCACCCACCGTAACCGGGGACACCCTGATATTTTCCTCGCCCTCGCTTCTACCATGGTTTTTTCCGTCATGACGTCCCAAAGAATGTCATGCAGCCACGTCTCCGGCCCGCTCAGGACGAAAAGCCCATTTTCTGTCATGATTTTTTGTCATATAAGTAGGAGCCCACCACATCTATGATGATACCAGGTTTTGTCACAATTATCGTCATAGAAGTGTCATAAGTATCACAGAAAAACTTCGTTCGGCCCAAAATGTCACGGATGTGTCTTTTTTTGTAGTGGTGGGCTAGGTATCATATCATGATATACTGTATCACATATTAAATGTTGTACTACTTTGTGTCATGCATGACAATTAATAAGGCAACCTAAGATACTAAGACTAGCCACAATGGGTAGTAACATAGAGTAGTAACATGCATGTCCATGTTACTACTCTATGTTACTACCTCTATAGTGGGAAGTGACATATGTGTGGTAACATGCAACACTTCATTTATGTATGATGTTATGTATGATGCAACACTTCTCTATTACAGGGTTGCGTGATCCCTTGGCTGGCAACTCATCAAATTCAGCGTACTCGTCCTCATTGGCAACATCGTAGACATCCAGTACCCTCCTCTTCCCATGCATCACTACATGGCCGTTCTTATGCAAATGGTCTTCCGCAAAGAAAATCCGTGTAGCATCACTAGCAAGAATGAACGGGTCCACGTGATATGCCATCATTGTCCTGTTAACACAGGTCTTCCTGTAATCATCAACCTTTACTTGACCAAGAGGGATCCATGAACACCTGAATAATGCCACCGTAACTTTCACATAGTCAAACTCCCAAGTCTCTTTGATGGTTCCATAGTATACCCTTTTATCAGCTTCATCTACAGTCATGCATTCTATTAAAACAGAGTTGTTCTGATATGAGGTCTTCTCATCACATTTATTAGTGTAGAACGTGTATCCATTTATGTCATATGCTTGGTACATCAACATCGTAGGTGATGGCTTTTGTGCCAACCACGTATCAATGTCATCAATGGATCCTTGTGCCAAATGCTTCTATAGCCATTCGGCGTAGTTCTTATTGTGCTCCTTCATCTCCACATCTGATGAAGGCACCATTGGTAAGAAGCTTTGGCGTATCTCTGCCAAGTGTTCTTTGGCGTAAGCGGTGAGAACTGGGCTGTTAAGCAGTACCGTCAAATGGGCTTTCTCTACCAATTCTCCGGGTGCAGCCATTTGCATGCCAGCAAGGACCGGCATACCTTTCAGTATTCCCTCGTGGCGATAGAGGGGCAAATGTATAGGTCATTGTTTCATGTATTCAGTGAAAAACTCAAGCACCTCCTCTGTGGTATAACCTTGTAGGATGCTTGCCTCTGGATGGTTTCGATTCTGACAAAAGCGCTTCACTATTCCCATGAACCACTCAAAGGTATACATGTTGCGAAGAAACACAGGACCATAATACTTTATCTCGTCGACAAGGTGCACAGTGAGATGGACCATGACATCAAAGAATGAGGGTGGGAAAAACATCTCTAGGTTGCATAATATTCTTGTAATATCATCTTGCATATGATCCAGCTCTTCAGGATCTACAACTTTCTGCCATAGTTGGTTGAATAAATCACAGAGCTCAATGAGTGTGTTCCTTATATCTTTGTCCAACAAATTCCTGATGGCCACTGGGAGGATTTGTTTCAACATTACATGGCAATCATGTGACTTCATGTGTCCCAACTTCATTTTACCTAAGCTCACATCCACGAGACTTCTGATGTTTGCGAAGTAGGAAGAGGGTGTATTAACTGACAACAAATAGGTGAAGAACTGTGTTGCTTCTTTTGTACTAAAATTGTAACTCTGGCGAGCGTTCATGAATTTGTCATCATCTTCTGCTTCACTCTTTCCTTTTGATTGATCAACAAGCATATTGAGCCATGAACCCTCACCATCCTTTCTTTTACCTTTAATCTTGAGCAGAGTACCAAGGATGCTTTCACATACGTTCTTCTCTACATGCATGACATCGATGCATTGATGTACACGTAGAATCTCCCAGTAAGGTAATTTTCAGAACACCGATTTCTTCTTAGACACTTGACCCTTGGGTGTTAGTTTCACCGTCTTAGCATGATTCTTGCCAAGCACAACATTAATTCGTTTAGCCATGTTGTGGACCACCTCCCCATCATAGGGTCTTGGGCCCACTTCTACCTCTGTCGTACCATCAAATTCAGCTTTCATCTTTCGGTATGGGTGATTTTTTTCGTAAGAACCTACGATGATGCAAATACATGGTTTTGCACAAGTTGGGACGTCTTCTGCTAGTTGTCCTATCCATGCATGTGACACACCCTACATCTCACTTTGTTTTCTGCCCTAATGTGTTACCTAATGCCGGCATATCTAGAATGGTGTGCACCAGCATCACATGTAGATCGAAAATCTCCTTTTTGTAAGCATCATAACATTTTACAGGAGATGCATCTATCCACACTGTCAGGAGTTCTTCTACCAGTAGCTGAAAGTCAATGTCGATGTCATTTCCAGGTTGCTTCAGGCCTTGGATAGTCATTGACATCATAATGTATTTTCTCTTCATACATAGAAGCACCGGCCATGTGATGTGATTGGTTCTCATAGCACCAAAAGGATTCATCCCGTCAGTACACTCCCCGAGCCTTATACTTCTAGGATCCTTGGAAAAGTCGTCAAACTTGTTGTCGATTAATTCCCACTGAGCCCCATATTTCGGGCGCCTCATATACTTATCCACAATTCGCTCATCATGATGCCACTGCAACCTCTTTGCCTCTCTACGGTTTGCAAACAATCACCTCAACCTTGGAATTAAAGGCAAGTACCAAACAACCTTGAACGGGATTCATGTCTTGATCTCGTCGTCCAATTTGTACTTGTCCTTTGCTCTCCTGCACTTGTATCGTGCATGCTTGCATTTGGGACATGCACGCAAATCTTTGTACTCACCACAGTACAATATACAATCATTCACACAAGCGTGTATCTTCTGTACTTCAAGTTCCAATGGGCAAAAAAATTTCTTTGCTTCATTCGTGCTTCTGGGGAGCACATTATCTTCTGGAAGAATTTCTTTGAAAATACCTAACATCTCTGTGGAGCCATTGTTTGATAGACCGTTTTCTGCTTTAAATATGAGAAGCACCAGGGTGGCACTCAACTTGGAATATTTCTTTTTTCAACCTGGATACAATTCTTTCTTGGAGTCCGCATCAATGGTTGGTAGATCCAGTCCGCATCAATGGTTGGTAGATCCTTGTACCCAATAATATCCTTGTCTGGGCCCTCAAAATCTGCAACAATAGTAGCAAAATCTGGCATATCAAGATCATCGACATCTGCGTCGACGTCTTGGTTTTCTAGTGGGCGTTTTGGCTTTTTTTGTGTTCCATTGGTAGCTTGACGCCTCTTCCCTAATGTTAGATTCAACATCCATGTGACACTGATCGGGGTTTGGCATCTCGCAGCCCTGAGTATCTTCATCCATGACCTCGTCTTCACCGTGTCTGGTCTAACATGTATATCCATCAATGAATCCCCGAGAGACTAAGTGCCACTAGACATCTGCAACTACACATGACTCTGTATTGGCACACTCAGCACATGGACACAGGATGTAATCCGCATCACGAATTCTCCTCTTTGTACTTTCAGCCAAATTCATGACTTCTGTCACACCACTGATAAAATCTGCGGTATTCCGATCCTTCATCCATTTAGATCGTTCCATCTGCACCACACCAATGGTAATTAAAAACAAAACAACAACATTGATACACGGATTAACTACTGCCAAATGATGCGTGCATGAATCACAAGGCTTTATTTTCATAATTACTAAGGGTGCTCCATATTGTTATCCAAACATACAATGACAAAATTAATGGCCAATCAATTTACACGCAGATTACTAGTACATCACTACCCTTAGGAATTGGATATCTTAATTAAGCCACTCACAAAAAGAATACCTTAACTAAGTAGCCGCGCTGCGACCTCCACCCAGCAGACAGAGAAGCACGATGCGGCGGCACACCGAGACAGCAGGGTCGAGGAGCAAAGCTTAGTGCAGCTGCCGCCTGAAGTTCGACCTCCACTATCCTGCCATCGACCATGATGGATGTGCTCGAATCACGCCGCCGCCGACCTTGACGGTTGAGCTCCTCCTATCTCCCGCTGCAGATCGAGGATTAACCTCCTATGACACCGCCACCGCTCACCGACCGAGGATTGACCTCTTCTCCAATAGCCCTTTCCTAGGCCGCCACCGCCATCTCTAGATGTGTACCAACTGTTTGTTTTACGGATATCCACAGAGCGGCTATTTACACGGTATCACTATAACTCAATTATATGTACAGGGTAGTACATCACATATGGTTATGTAACGGCAACCGTGTCTCACCTACGTTGTCTTCTCACATGATTTGGTGCACAAATCGTGTGTGATCTTGTAATACCTGACACAAACGACATGTATAAACAGTGTGCCGTATACTCCAACATATAGTGCCATAAGTAGTTCCTGAGCGTTAGCTTATACCCACAGTTTCCCCATTTCCCCCAAATCCCTACATAGCCTCCAAATTCCATCGCGTTGGGGGAATGTAGGCGAGTGGTGCTGATGGTTTCGGTGCGGCTGCTACTGCTCGTATCGCTGCCATGACGGCGGTCGCCGCCAAGCACTTGCCTAAGGTCATCCAAAGGCAGGTGTACTATGGATCTGAATCGTCCTGTCAGGTTCCAATCTATACCGATATTTTTTAGCATGTCCAAAGTAGCTCCTTGCTGAATCCGTCCTGAACTGCACCCCCCCAGGAAAGCGATCTGCCGCCGGATCCGGAGCATGACTCCAGACTCCCGTAACATGAGTTCGACTCCGAGTTTTGCGCCACCGAGAAGTACCAAAAGCCGAGTTGTGTGCACGGGCACACTCCCGCTTGACGTGTATGCACGGAGTGATTCGACATTGGCAGGCGGTTTCTCAGTTGCCCCTTAGAGGTTAGTGCTAATTTCATCATTTTACTTGAGTTAATGCCACCGTTCATCCTGAATACTATTTATCATTGGCGGGGATATGAGGCTTGTGCCTTTGTTAACTGGCTGGATGAAGAATGGCATGGGAGGGCTCAGAGTGTTATCACCAAGCTCATAGAACATAACGTTAAGCTGAAGAAGAAACTGGCTGATCTGGAACGTACAATCAGTACGATGAAGCAAGAAAGAATCAATCACAGGCAACAGATGAAAGCAAGAGACAAGAAGGAACTAGCATGTGTGGTTGTGGTTGTCACATTAGCCATGTTCTATGCGATGTTTGCAATGATGATTAGGGGTTTTGTTCGACGGTATTGCTAAAGCACATCTAGATGTGCTCTAAGTAATGCACATCTAGGTCATATGCCATTGATGTTATGTGAAGATTCATGCGGATATTTCTCTTTGTTCTTTTTCTTTTCCTTTATAGTTTGATTATTACTAGCTTTATCAATGAGAAGAGCTCAATGTATTGCTTGCCAACTGTCCTACTCCGTTCGTACCATTACCGGTGCATAATCCCAAAACTTGTTCCTTGTTTTTGTCCTGAAAAAGGAAACCAGCCAAATAGCCAATAGGAGTCATGCGCAACCCCAGGAATTTGGAGCCACTGGGTACAAATAATTGCGGTTGATTATATCAGTTGTTAGATAATACGTCAACCCCCGCTTCAATTCCTCCCCTCCATCCC
>NC_041389.1:469266821-469309414 GCF_002162155.2 Triticum dicoccoides | reverse complement strand
CTTCAATCAGCAGTTCCTCCTCTCTGCATACCCCGCATAAGTGTCCACCATCTTCATCGTCCCCGGCAGGCTGCACGACACACTTCCACACAATCTACAGCCATGTCAAGCGACAGCGAGGACGACAGTTCGGCCAGCAGTCTGGCGCCCGATGATAGGTCAACATCGGAATCATCCCTCTCGTCTTCCATGAGTCCGACGTCGAGCCCAGACCTCGATTATATCCGGTTCATGGAAGAGACGCCACCTCCAGAGTCGTCAGACGACAACCAGAGGGATGAGGAGCCGTCGAAGGACGAAGAAGAGGATTATGATGATGAGGAGGAGGAATGGTCGAAGAAGGAGGAGGAGGACGACGACAGCATTGACGATGACGATGACGGCGACGATGAAAATCCAACGGTCGGCGACAAGAAGCGTCCTCGCCAAGACGATGTAATGGGGCCATCCAACAACAACAACAACAACAACAAGAAGAAGGACTAAATTAAGCAGACTGTATATATCTCTGTTTATCTTATCAATCTCATCGCAGACGGTTAGTAATATGTGTTGAACAGAGATCTTCTACATTATCGCCCACGGGTTGGTTTGTTGAACTGTGTGCCCTGACGAAGACACAATTCACAAAAAAAGACCGTGTGGGCTGTCTATAATGAGCACACACAATTCTGATTACCGGCCTGTTTACCGGGTATCACACACATCTTGTTACGCTGAATCGTTTGTTTTCACCTCAATAATCGCAAACAGTTCATCAGAGCAAATTGTATGCCCTATATCGCACACACATTGATATGGCTGCCCATTTCTGTTGTTCTTCCTCATCGCAAACAGTTCTACTGGATCAACTGTATGCCCAGCATCGCACACGCAAGTAAAATCTGAACCGTGTTTGATGCATCCGTCATCGCAAATGTTTTGCACCTTTTTTGACGGTTCTTTTACACCATCGTTTGTGATTATTACATCGCACACAGTTTTGTCAAAGGGTCTCTGATCGTAGTGTTGCGTTAGCAGCATCCTGCAGTAGTGTGAGAAGGCGTACAGAACAAGCTAGTGTACCAGTAAAGGGACGTTGCTGAGTTTTAGACAAAAGAGAGACATGCTCCTATAGTTGGTTCGAATCCAAACCTAGACAATGACTATATATGGTGTTATGCTACTCCGCAAGTAATGAAACTGACATATCCAACGTTCACTTCTCCTCTTGTCTACTTACTCTGCCTAGCATCAGAAGCTCTGGCTGCAGCAACCATGTCTGCTGGCTGCTCGTCCACCTGCTCTTCAGCAGGCAACAACCAGATATGCGCCAAGTCGCCACTCGTACCATCACCTGTGTGTCTCATCACACCCCCGCTGGCACACGCACCGCAGCCGGTTGCTCATCGCAACCCGCTACCGTTGGTGTGGTGCCACTGCTGCAAATCACGCAGATTGATCCATCGCGTCTCAACCACAATCCGCAACCCTAGCCGAGTCTTCTACAAATGCCCGAATCATGGGGTAATAATATGTTTTTAAGTGTTGTTCTGCTGCTTTCAATTGCTGATTTCTTTAATAGTTTGGTTGATGGTCTTCCAATTTGATTCATGTAGAAAAGGGAAGATTCGTGTGATTTATATTTCTGGGAAGTTGTTGGTGTAGGAGAATGCAACTATGTTGATTATTTGGTTAGCCGAGGAATCCCAGTACCAGTAGGTTGGGGTGTTGGACAAGTAACCGAAGGAATGGCAGAAGATAAAGATGCAGAGCAGAAGGTTAAAGATGCAGTTCCTCTAATCACAGCCAAGCAACAGCTGCTGAATGGCCTTGACAAAAATGAGGAGATGAAAGATCTTGTGAAGATAATGGGCAAAATCGATGTGCTCTGTAGGATGATTGTCTCTTTATTTGTAGTGTATATAGCACTCGTGATGTATTTAGTGGCTATGACATGAGCACTTTGCTGAAACTAGTAACGAATGAAACCTATTTAGTAGGCTGGGCGTAGTGTTGTGAACATCTAATGATTTCTATTAACGGAAATCGAGGGGTATCCCTTTTGCTCATAAATAAATAAAGGGATAATTAATTTGGTGCCCTTAGTTGTGTCCCCCTCGGCAGGTTTGCCCCTAGTTTCCGAAAACCCTTGTTCTTGCCCAACTCACTTTGGTTTATTTTTGCTTTTTCCCTCCGTCGGTGTCAAAACTGGCGGGTCTCGGGTCGGGGGTCCCGAACTGTGTGTCTAGGCAGATGGTAACAGGAGACAAGGGACACGATGTTTTTACCCAGGTTCGGGCCCTCTCGATGGAGGTAAAACGCTACTCCTGAGTAGATCTACCACGAGATCAGAGAGGCTAAACCCTAGAAGCTAGCCTATGGTATGATTGTTGTTCGTCTTACGGACTAAAACCCTCCGGTTTATATAGACACCGGAGAGGGCTGGGGTTACATAGAGTCGGTTACAATGGGAGGAGATCTACACATCCGTATCACCAAGCATGCCTTCCACGCCAAGGAAAGTCACATCCGGACACGGGACGAAGTCTTCAATCTTGTATCTTCATAGTCCAGGAGTCCGGCCAAAGGTTATAGTCCGGTCATTCGGACACCCCCTAATCCAGGACTCCCTCAGTAGCCCCTGAACGAGGCTTCAATGACGACGAGTCTGGCATGCAGATCGTCTTCGGCATTGCAAGGCGGGTTCCTCCTCCGAATACTTCATAAAAGATTTTGAACACAAGGATAGTGTCCGGCTCTGCAAAACAAGTTCCACTTACCATAGTAGAGAGAATAATATTTGCACAAATCTAATTTGCTGACGTATTCTGCAGCGTGACATCACTCCATGGCCAAGCCTTTATTCATTTTACTGTCCCACCTCAGCATGTTTAGCGAGGCGGTTTACTTGGTACGTCTTGTCAAAGCAGAGATCGTGTCCCCTTATTCCGGGATTCTCATCAATACGGGCGTGGGTAACCCAACCGTGCCATTAATCACGGCACTTGGGAGATAAGCGAGTTTTACCAGGCTGGTGGGAGCACATTGTTTCGTCTGCCCATATAAGGGGATAAGGATCCACCTTTTTCATCCACGCCTTCTTCCTCCTTCGCTTATCCATTTCCGTGCACTCGAGCTCCAGCGCCCAAGTCCACACTTCCCACCTCAACCTTCTTCATCCTTGTCCGGAGCGGGAGGCAGATGGATGGCCTCCTCCGTCATGGAGGGGCACATCAAAAAGTTGAGGAAAGCCGGATACTTGTCCAACGACATTGCGCACCGGCTTCCAGACGAGGGGCAGCTCATCCCCACTCCCAGGCCCCATGAGAGGGTGGTGTTCCTCCCCCATTTCCTCCGCGGACTGGGCTTCCCACTCCACCCATTTATCCGGGGGCTCATGTTCTACTACGGCCTGGATTTCCATGATCTGGCCCCGAAATTCATCCTCAACATCTCGGCGTTTATCGTCGTGTGTGAGGCCTTCCTCCGCATCAAGCCCCACTTCGGCTTATGGCTGAAGATCTTCAATGTCTAGCCGAAGGTAATGGGCGGCCAACAAGTGGAGTGCGGAGGCGCCATGGTGGGCAAGATGCCCATCGTCATATGGCTCGAGGGCTCCTTTGTGGAAACCATCAAAGGGTGGCAATCGGGGTGGTTCTACATCACTGAGTCGCGTGACCCCGAATGGGCAGTGGCCCCCGAATTCCAATCTGGTATCCTCACACGACTCACCTCCTGGAAAGAGACGGGCCTGTCGTGGGGTAATTCGGGAGAGCTAGCCGGACTCTAAACCTGCGTCCAAAACCTGATGGACAAGAAGGTTAAACTTGTTAACGTAGTCCAGGTCATGCTCTTCCGCCGGATCCTCCCGTATCAACGACGGACTTTTAACTTGTGGGAGTTCGACCCGGCCCAGCACCAAACTTTGTCCAGGCTCTTTGACACAACGCACGAGGATGCCTGGAAGGTGCTATTCAAGGGCGCCGAGGTTCCCCCTCCCATTACCGAGGATCGTGGATTCTGCGCGAAGCGCCAAGCTAGTGCAGTAAGCTTGTTTTACCCTTTACGGGATACTTGTTTTTCATACTGTGACTCTATGTGGGATCTAAGCTCCCGTTCCTTTGATAGGACTGGCAGAAGAAGTCCGGACAGGTCGACTGTCCGGCTCCTTTGCCCGAAGGCCCAGCAGATGCCCGCTTGGCGAAGCTGCCGGTCCCGGCACCCTACGTGGTGCCGGAGAAGAAGGCCAAGAATAAGGCCACGGGAACTCGAAAGAGCTCTCA
The DNA here is from genome assembly GCF_002162155.2 of Triticum dicoccoides. Taxonomy (NCBI): domain Eukaryota; kingdom Viridiplantae; phylum Streptophyta; class Magnoliopsida; order Poales; family Poaceae; genus Triticum; species Triticum dicoccoides. The sequence continues at coordinate 469,305,149 of NC_041389.1, read as the reverse complement.
GCGCCTGGTGGTGTCGGACTCATCGCCCGACGACTCCGAAGTGCACTCCTCCCATGAAGACGAGAAGGAGGAAGAAGAGGCCTCTCCCCCTTCAATGCGGGTAGGAAAGAAAAGGAAGGCCGCCCCAATGGGGGGGGGAGGGTCCAAGAAGGGAAAGACCCTTCCTCCGGACTACTCCACCAACGCCGACGACGGCGAAGAGGAGTGGCCATCCAGGGCCAAGCCCCTGGCAAAATCGTAAGTATCCGGATACCAGAATAACTCATGGCGTTCCTTTATTGCACAGTATCTTCTAATGCCGAATATAATCATGCAGTCCGCCTAAGGCCCGGCTCGACAATTCGTCGAGCGGCTCCCTGGATTCCTTGGATGTGAATAGTCTTTCACTCCCGATTGCTACCTCCCCCCGCCCTACGGATGATGCTGAGGTGGAGTCCCAAAAGGGGCCAAGCCAGGAGGAGGTGGTCCTAGAGGCGCCGCAAGGCAACCTCCCGGACTCCAAGCGCAAAGGGGAAAAAACCCCAAAGGGCTCTAAGTTCGGCCCTTGGCCGGACACCGCACCGGAACCTTTAGTGGTTCCGGAGTCCGGCAGGCAGCCCCCTAGTAAGAAGGGCAAGCCTACGACACCGGTGACCTCTGTCCAACCGGAGGCACCGGATAATTTGCTGGAGGTGCTTAACGGTGCCTCCATCGACGAGGAGCACCACACTATTATGAGTGCGGTGATCCAGAAGGTTCACTCTGCCAAGAGCGGGCTGAGAGAAGCCTGTGCCAGCCTTCTAACAGGCTTTGAGGTATGTATTTAAGACATGTAAAAATATTACCGCATAGACAGTAGCCCCTGATGCTCAGTTTGGTGTTTGGAAAGAAAAGCCAGACTGGGGATCTAAGAAGATATACGCAGGAGTCTAACATAAGTATGTCAATATGGGAATGCAGGCTGAGCAGCTGACCTCTGCCGCGCTGACTTCGTAGGTCGATGCATTGAAGCAGAGCCTCGAGCGGTCCGAGAACAAGCTCGTCCTTGCCAAGAAGCAGATCGAGGACAAGGAAGGTAAGTAGTACCTTATGTAAGTATATAAAAATATCTGGTTGCAAATAATGATAGGACTAATGTGAGTATTACAGGGGCCACAACCGAGGTGGCGACCCTGTAGGAAGCGCTGTCCAAGGCCGAAGACAATGCGGCCGTGGAGCGCATCGAGCGAGAAAAGAAGGAGGCGCGGCTGGCGGAGGTGCGGTAAGAGCTCCACCCTCTTGTGAAAAAACATGAGAGTTTGGAGCTTGACTCAAAGACTCGAGAGTCCGAGCTTGCCTCGGCCCTTGAGAGCGCCAAATCTGCCAAGGCCGAAGCCCAAAAAGCCCTCCAGGAAATTGAGGCGATGAAGAAGATAGCGGCGGGTAAGGCATTCTTTATGCAAAGCAAGCACGTGAAAGTGAATTACTTGTTACTTACCCGAGTCCGGAGCTCTCCAGGAGCATTCGCAGATCGGCCCCGCAGTGTGTCCGACGCTGCCGCATTCTACCGGGCCAAGGAAGGGAGCTCGACGGAGAAGGTGTTCTAGTCCCAGTATGTTGAGGCCGGACACCCGGTGCCCTTGAGGGACCAGCTGAAGCAGCTGGTCGAGATCCATAAGGCAGCCGAACAGGCCATGAAGGGCCTTATAGGCCAGCTATGGCCTGGGGAGGTCATGCCTGGGAGCTACTTTGGGCTGGTGAGGCGGCTGGTGGATGCCTGTCCATGGCTTGAAATCATCAAGCGCTCCATATGCATCGAAGGCGCCCGTAGGGCCCTTGCCCGTGTTAAAGTACACTGGGGCAAGATGGATGCTGAGAAGCTGGTGACAGATGGGCCACCGGAGGGGAAGGAGCATCACAAGCCCGAGTTGTATTATGAGGGCGTCCTAAAGGGTGCCTGCCTTGTGGCAAATGAGTGTTCCAAGGATGTAATTTTTGAGTAAACTCGCTCGTGTTATCCTGTGCGCTGAAAACTTGTTCATATGCACTAAGCAACACTTTTTGAATTTAAAATATTACCTTATGTGCGACCGTTTATTAAATCTGAGAGATGGCGAGTCGTCGGCTTCTACCCCCATGTCACGAGTGCTAGGGTGTTCGGGATAAACCTGAGCGCTCTTTTTCCCATTCTTGGGTCCTTCGAGGGAGGCGCTCAGCACAACGAACAAGGCAATCGGACTATAATGCTTTATCACTCTCACTTAGCCATAGAATTCTATAATTTTAAATTTCGGCGAAGCCCCTAATATTCGGAAGACCGAGTTCGGGGCACTATCCACACCTAGGTCGGACAAAGCCAGCTCCTCGCTCTAAGCGGCATAAGTCTTTAGGGACTCGAAAACCTCTCGAACAGCGACTGGCTCTCGCCCTATCATGACGGTCAGTTTTAGCTTTCTCTATTGAGGTGCTTAACCCAGCTCAACCGGGGCACAATCGCAGTAGTTCTCCCAGCGCTACCTTAGCCAATATAACGGAACGTAAGGTACCAAAACATGGGAGCTGGGCAAACCCAACTATTGACCCAAGACATGATTCAGAGCCGATGCATATAATGCTATAAGTTCGGGGTGCCGCACTCGTGAGAGTGTTCGGACTTCTCACCCCATATTCTGGGGCACCTAAGCCCCTGGTGTATTGGCCGTACCAAAGTGTACGGTTGCATAATGTCATAACTGAACATATTTACATAAAAAATGAATGCAATAATAAATAAGAGCTATGTATTGTTTATTAAAAGGCTGTTGTGAAAGCAGAACGATACAAATAGTGCGATAAGCAAGAGATGGGATTATTTGACATGTCCCCCTCTAGGGGCAAGCTGTGAGACTTTATGTAAGACAGGTATTTAGCTCGTTATAGAGACCACCTGGACATTCGACGTAGCTTGCTGCCTTCCTGGCTATTGCATCGTACGTCCGGCGATTGTATTGCCGGACAGGCCTTCCGGAGAGTGGAGTCCTGAAAGTAAGAAAAAAGAAATGACAAAATCGGGAGCCCCTGGTGCGGTTAAGCCGCATTTCGGGCGTGCCGTGGTTGTGCCCCTCCCCTTATGCCCATGGTATTTCCAGAGCGTAATTATGTACGCGTGGTACTGCTTTCGCAATTTCGCGAGGGCTGGGGTTGGGGCCGCACTGCTACACTTGCTCGGAATGTGCCAGACGGTCTTTTTGTAGGTTACTCCGGGCGCGCTTGACGGTGTCCGGGCGTTTAATAGCCGGACTAGAGAATTGCCTTGAGAGGCTACTTTGTACTTCCGCCGTGAGGGCCGCTGTATGCTCCTCCGTTCCGAGAGAGCGTTAGGTGTTTCCGTTGACCGTAATGACTCCTCGAGGGCCTGGCATCTTGATCTTGAGGTATGCATAGTGCGGCACCGCATTGAACTTTGCAAATGCGGTTCGTCCGAGCAGGGCGTGATAGCCACTGCGGAACGGGACTATGTCGAAGATTAACTCCTCGCTTAGGAAATTATCTGGGGATCCAAAGACCACTTAGAGTGTAACTGAGCCTGTACAGTTGGCCTCTACACCTGGTATGATGCCTTTAAAGGTCGTCTTTGTGGGTTTAATCCTTGAGGGATCTATGCCCATTTTTCGCACTGTATCCTGATAAAGCAGGTTCAGGCTGCTGCCGCCGTCCATAAGGACTCTAGTGAGGTGAAATCCGTCAATGATTGGGTCTAGAACCAATGCAGTGAATCTGCCATGGCAGATGCTAGTGGGGTGGCCCCTTCGATCAAAAGTGATCGGGAAGGAGGACCACGGGTTGAACTTTGGGGCGACTGGCTCCAACGCATATATGTCCCTGAGTGCATGCTTCCGCTCTCTTTTGGGGATGTGGGTTGCGTATATCATGTTCATCGTCCGCACTTGTGGGGGAAAGCCCTTCTGTCCCCTATTGTTCGGCGGCCGGGGCTCCTCCTCGTCATCACTACGCAGCCCCTTGTCTCTGTTATCGGCACTTAACTTGCCTGCCTGCTTGAACACCCAACAATCCCTGTTGGTGTGATTGGCTGGTTGTTCGGGGGTGCCGTGTATCTGGCACGAGCGATCGAGTATTCGGTCCAAACTGGACGGGCCCGGAGTATTTCTTTTGAATGGCTTTTTCCGCTGGCCGGGTTTAGAGCCTTTGAATCCGGCATTAACTGCCGTATCCTCAGCATTGTCACCGTTAATGCGGCTCTTGTGCTTGTTGTGACGCGACTTGCCATTGCTGTCCTTGGTATCCGAATTACCAGGGCTCTTGGTTATGTTATTACTACGAGTTAGCCAGCTGTCTTCTCCCGCACAAAAGCGGGTCATGAGTGTTGTGAGGGCTGCCATGGATTTTGGCTTTTCCTGTCCTAGGTGCCGAGCAAGCCATTCGTCATGGATGTTATGTTTGAAGGCTGCGAGGGCCTCTGCGTCTGGACAATCGACTATTTGATTTTTCTTGGTTAGGAACCATGTCCAGAATTGCCTGGTCGATTCCTCTGGCTGCTGAATTATGTGGCTTAGGTCATCGGCGTCTGGTGGTCGCACATAGGTGCCCTAGAAATTGTCGAGGAATGTGGCTTCCAGGTCCTCCCAGCAACCAATTGACTCTGTTGGCAAGCTGTTAAGCCAATACCGAGCTGGTCCTTTAAGCTTGAGTGGGAGGTATTTGATAGCGTGTAGATCATCACCGCGGGCCATGTGGATATGAAGGAGATAATCCTCGATCCATATCGCAGGATCTGTTGTGCCATCATATGATTCGATGTTTACGGTTTAAAACCCTCGGGGATTTGATGATCCATTACTTCATCTATGAAGCATAGTGGGTGTGCGGCGCCTCTGTACTGGGCTATATCACGACGTAGCCCAAATGAGCTTTGTCTGCTGTGTTCGGCCTGGCCATATTTGCCGGCATGACGGTTATCGTCACGTGTCGTGGGGCGCCCACACGATCCGTACATCAATCTTGTTTGCATTGCCTTGTCCTCTAATATGTCTCGCAGGTCTGGCGCATTTCCCCGTGCCTTGGTATTTTTTGAGCGACGCTAGGGTGCGGCTTGAGTGGATGGACGAGAGGCCTCTCTGTCGCGGCCATGAGGTGGCCGGTCGGCCGCGTCATGCGCTGGTGATGTAGGTTTAGGTGCTTCCTCCTCAAATCGGGGTAGCAGCCTGCGCTTTGGGTAGCTCTTGGAGGGGCGTTCGTGTTCGTACTCTTCGGCCGCAAGGACTTCAGTCCATCTGTCGGCTAGCAAGTCTTGGTCAGCTCTAAGCTGCTGCTGTTTTTTCTTGAGGCTGCTTGCCGTGGCCATAAGCCTGCGTTTGAAACGCTCTTGTTCGACGGGATCCTCCGGCACGACAAATTCGTCGTCGTCGAGGCTTGCCTCGTCTTCGGAGGGAGGCATGTAATTATCGTCCTCTACCTCTCGTTCTTCCGCTCTCTCATGAGGGCTGGCTTCTCCATCCTCATGTGCTGAATCCTACTAGAGGGGGTTGTCTTCGGCACTGTCCGGGGTGTTATTATCTCTGGTGCCGGAGTCGCCGTTTTTGCTTTGGCGGGATTTAGAGCGGCGCCGCTGACGCCGGCGCTTAGGCTGCTTCTTGGAGGGGTCATCCTCCGTTGTTCCATCGCCATTCCGTTCTTTTGGGGTGTCCACCATGTATATGTCGTATGACGAGGTGGCCTTCCATTGCCCTATAGGCGCTAGTTCTTGGTCGTCTCCTGCATCGGCATCCATACCGTCGATGTCTTCGGAGTCGAAGTCGAGCATGTCGGTTAAATCATCGACAGTGGCTACGAAGTGGGTGGTGGGTGGGCTTTGAATTTCTTTGTCATCCGGATCCCAACCTTGCTGACCATAGTCCGGCCAGGGCTCTCCTGATAAAGAGAGAGACTTTAGTAAATTCAGAATGTCGCCGAAGGGCGAGTGCTGAAAGATGTCCGCGGCGGCGAACTCCATGATAGGTGCCCAATCGGGTTCGATCGGCAGGGGCGCAGAAGGTTCGGAGTCCGGAAAGGAGTCCGACACCTTGGAGTCGCGAGCTTCGCAAAGGACAATGCTGGTGTTCGGCTCGATCGCCGTAGAGATTGCAGCCCCCGAGTCAGTGTCCAGCCACCCGTCCTCGGTTGGCGCAGTCGGCTCTGAGCTAAGGGTCAGAGCGGATACTGGGGCGGCCTCCTGGGCACTGTTCAGCGGCAGAGCTAGATCATGCCCATCGTGACAGCGCGGCGCGCTCGGCTGTGGCTCGAACCCGTCGAAGATCAAGTCTCCGCGGAAGTCAGCCGTGTTGTTCAAACTTCCAAATCTGACCCGATGGCCAGGGGCGTAGCTTTCGATCTACTCCAGATGGCCAAGCGAATTGGCCCGCAGTGCAAAGCCGCCGAATACGAAGATATGTCCGGGGAGAAAAGTCTCACCCTGGACCACATCGTTCTTGATGATCGGAGGAGCCATCGGGCCTAAAGATGACGACACAGAGGAACTCTCAATGAAAGCACCAATGTCGGTGTCAAAACTGGCGGATCTCGGGTAGGGGGTCCCAAACTGTGCGTCTATGCGGATGGTAACATGGGACAAGGGACACGATGTTTTTTCCCTTGTTCGGGCCCTCTCGATGGAGGTAAAACCCTACTCCTGCTTGATTAATATTGATGATATGGGTAGTACAAGAGTAGATTTACCACGAGATCAGAGAGGTAAACCCTAGAAGCTAGCCTATGGTATGATTGTTGTTCGTCCTACGGACTAAAACCCTCCGGTTTATATAGACACTGGAGAGGGCTAGGGTTACACAGAGTCGGTTACAATGGGAGGAGATCTAAACATCCGTATCGCCAAGCTTACCTTCCAGGCCAAGGAAAGTCCCATCCGGACACGGGACGAAGTCTTCAATCTTGTATCTTCATAGTCCAGGAGTCCGGCCAAAGGTTATAGTCCGGTCATCCAGAGACCCCCTAATCCCAGACTCCCTCACCCTCCCGTCATAGTTCTATCCAGTCAGCGTTGGTTGACCGCTACCGGTGCTAGATTTAGGACACGACTTGCCCCCTGTTCATGCTCACTCGCTTGTCCCCCCTCACTCTCTCGTTCCTTGTTCCTCCCATCAATCTCTCTCCCCTGTCCAAACCCTAGTTCGTCGGTGCCTCAACACCAGATCCACAAACCCTAGGGGCACCACCACCACAACGTCATCTGCCGCACCACCACATCCATTTCCAGGCAATGGGAGAGAATGGAGAAACCCTAAGCGGCGGCCACCTCCACAAGAAGGGACCCGCATTGGTACAGGAGGGTGATGGCTGCACGCACGGCCACAGCGGTGGTGGCATCGTCGACGGCAACAAAAGCTCACCATCGGTTAGGGGGTGTTGAAGGTGGTTGTGGTAGCAGTCAGGGCAAGAAGGGAAAGGTCACTACATCTGCACGACAGATCCCGACGGGGTAAGTCTCAGATATGCTTTTCCTTAGTATCATACGCTTGATTCAGAGAAGATTTAGTTATGGTAGATGTTGTGTTCCTTATTGTAGGATGGATCCAGTTGTTGCATTCTTTCTGTCTGATACAATGGAGACCACAGTCATAGTTTCTGCTGGTACCAGAGGAAAAGAATGCAGCTTCACATTGAAGAAATATATGTTTTTTCAATAATATGAACAAAGCTATAGGACATCCTGAAGGATTAGTTATCCATACTGATGCTTGCATTGGACTGGAGAGTGCTATTGATGTTGTTTTATCCTGGAGTTGAGCACAGAGAGTGCATGAGACATTTGTCTCAAAATTTTGGCAAGAAATTCAAAGGGAAATTTTCTGATCAAAATTTGTGGCCTTGCTCACTAACTTATAGCATCAAAAAGCACAATTATCATTTGAGCTAGTTGAAAAGCAAGCCCAAAGTAAAGGAGTATCTTGAGGAGCACCACACCAAAATATGGGCTAGAGCTGATTTCACTGAGTTGAGCAAGGTTGACTATGTAAATAAGAATCTAGTTGAATCATTAAACTCTAGAATCAAGAAATACAAGGGCCTACACCTAGTTGACCTGCTTGACAAGATCAGGTAGTACATTATGGAGAAGTTTGACCTAACAAAAAGAATTTGCATTGACCATTTCATTGGGCACAACATCATACCAGCAGTAATGAAGGAATTAATGGAGAAAACTAAAGGTTTGGAGATGAGCATTATTAGGAGAAGCCCAATAGAGGTTGAGGTAACTGCAACTGATAGAGAGAAGAGAGAATGGAGGTATCCTATGGACCTGGAGAAATGGACTTGCAGTTGCAGGTAAAGGCAGGTCATTGGTAAGCCATGCATACATGCACTTTTCTTCATCGCTTCTCTAAGGCGTGATGCTAGTGTAATTGATAAGTATGTCCATAAGTACTACTCTGTTGAGATGTTCAGAGCCACTTATGATGAAACCCTACCACCTTTGGAAGACAAGCAGCAGTGGGACATTATAGATCCTAGATTCAAGTTATGTGCTCTTGTTCCGAAGTAAGCACCAGGTAGGCCAAGAAAACAGAGGATTAGAGAAAGCAGTGAAGGAAAGGGCCTTGGGCCAAGGAAGAAGAAGTGCAAAAGGTGTGGCAAATGTCGACACCAAGCTAAGGGATGCACACGATCTGTTGATCTAACTTCTGGAGAAGAAGAGCATTTGGGTGCACAAAATGCAGATGATCATCCAACAACAAATGAGCCAGCAATAGCAGAAGTGCAAGATGAGGATGAGGATGAGGATCAGCCAATACCTGATGTAGTCCAACATGTGTCGGTGTACAAAAGTAGGGGCTGTCCTTTGTACCCCTTTACTTGTGCACGGGCAGTCAGAGCCGTGCCCGCGGCAACACTTAGCAGGGAAGAGGAGGGAAGCCGAAGGCGCAAGATGACCAGAGCATCGCCAAGACCAGAGAGACAGGAAGAAAGAGGGCGAGGTAGACTCCCCCGGCAAGATCCTTGTCGGGGCAGCCTCCGCAGCCTCGGCAAGAGCCTTGCCGGGGCAACTTGCCTAGCACCAGTGGAGCACGCTACCCTTGAGCCCAAGGGTTCCAGTACCATCAACAACATTGGAACCAAGGCTCGGGAGGCACCTCCATGGTGGCATGCAGATCTTTGTGAAGATCATAAACACAAGACCAGACGAGGACCAGAAGACGACGGTCCTCGGCGAGATCCTTGCCGAGGAAATCCACGAGACCTCCGGCAAGATCCTTGCCGGGGATGACCATGATATCGCGGCAAGACATTTGTCGGGGCCCCAGCAAGACCCTTGCCGAGGACATCCACAGTGCCGCATCCAAGCCCAGGTTTGCGAAGACTCCACCGCCGTTCCCATGCAGCTGCCAGCCCAGCCAGCTAGGTGAACACCTGCATGGCAACGTGCGTCCTCTAGAACAACTCAGAAAGCACCTGCATGGTGGCATGCAGATCTTCGTGAAGACCCTGCCACTGCACGAGCTCAGCAGCCTGCCAGCCTAAATGGCGCCGCCCGCCTCGCTGATCTGGACGCGTGTCAAAGCAAGGCGATGCGGCAACGGAGCAAGGGGACACCTAAGGGGCGCATTTAATGCGTTTTGTCCTGTAAGGACAAGCGATAAGCTCAGCTACTGTGCACTTTCCACCTCACGTGTGCCACTGTGGCATCCCCTTTTTCCTATAAAAGGAGGCCCAAGGCATACTGGAGGGGGATTCGGCTCTTTTGAACAAGTCGCGTATCGTGGCTAGCTCAAGAACACTCAAATACACACCAAAGCGGGACTAGGGTATTACGCATTCTCGCGGCCCGAACCTGGGTAAACGATCTGTGTGCTGGCTCCTAGACCCGCTCTTTTCACAACCTCATGCTCGCCGATCGTAGTAGGGATTCCAGTGATCCCATAGGTGTCTTTTCCACCGACATCTTTAGCGTCCCAGGTACGGGGCGCAGCTATGAGAATCCGGTTTAGCAGCTAGTCTAGCTATTCTCCATAGCCATGGCTTCCAAGGAAGAAGGCGACTGAATGAGCGGCATCATGTGCAGATGTAGTGAATGCTCGCACAGCGACAGAAAAGCTAAGTCACGCAGAACTTTGAGCAGTTCTTGTTATATAAGATTATTTCTCCTTGGAGATCCTTCCCTCTATATGAGAAACCTGCACGCGATGGGGCCCTTCCACTATTGGCAACACCCAGGTTCTGTTTCGAGTCCGCTCAACAGTTCGAGTGGCTGCGTCGAGACTGGCAGGGTGGCCTCCCGCTATTGGCAACGCTCTCGTTCTGTCTCGAGTCCGCTCGACAGTTCGAGCGGTCGCGCTGAGAACGGCAAGGTGGTTCACCTGGCAGCAAGCACACCTGACAGGCTATTGGGGATTCGTCCTCGAGGCACCACGGGTTTACGCACCGACAAGCCTACCCAATTAACGTGGGTGGACATACAGAGAGAGATCAAATTGGAAAATAACATGCATCGTTTCAAAAGTACTGCGGAGTTATAATACATCAACTGTTGCTACGGTTCTAACTAAAGATAAAAATTGTCTGGTCGTGAACCTGCAATGGCGATGCGAAACGGGGTGCCTAGTCCCAGCGCTGGCCTTCTAGCCTTTGGATTCGTCGACGCGGCTGATGATGGGCTTGATATGCTCCTCGAGTGTCGCGAGGTCCTCATCCTCCGGCAAGCTCTCCAGCGCGGCGGCAAAGTCGAGGTTGGGGTACCAGTACGCCACCTTGGTGAGGACCTTGGTCATGGCACCCAGGCAAAGCTGTCGGGCCTCATTGGCTGGAGAGCTCGCTCTGTTAGAGCAAAACTGCTCCAGGGCTCCAAGAACGCCCTCGAAGAACAGGGTCAGCTTGGCATTGGGACTCACGTTCGGCTCTGGGGCGTACCTCACGTTTGGCATCCCCATGGCAGCCAGCTTCTTGGTGATCCAGCCGGCAACATCGGCAAGGCGGCTGATCCACAGGTTTTTGCCCTTCATGAAATCCTCGTGGTTGGTGGCGTCATTCCTCCGCAGCTGCCTCTCCTTCTCCAGATTCTTGGTCAGAGTCTCCTACTGGGCCCTGGCCTCCGAAAGCGTCCCCTCAAGACGCTCCAGCTTCAGCTTCAGGTCTTTGATGGAGTCGTTGGCTTGGGAGAGTAGCTCGGCCTTGTCGAGGACTGCGGCCTGTGCCTCCGTTAAGGCGTAGCTGACCGTGTCCTTCTCCTTCCCAGCTCCCGGGCCTTGTTCTTTAGGTCGTCCCTCTCCGCCTCCAGCTCCTTCACCATGTCGTCGTGCACCAGGGCTTGAGCATCGAGTGCCTCCTTGTGCCTCTGCTTCAGCTCCTGGGTCCGCTGCGTGACGAGCTTCTCGGCCTCCTCATCCTTGCCGTGGAGTATGGTGACGAGCACTGCCTCGCGAGTGGTGAGGTCCTCCTCCTGGGAGTTTAGCTTGGCCTGGTGCTGGTGCCGAGCAGCCTCGGCCCTGCCGGCCTGTTCCCTCGCCGCCTCCTGGGCCTTCTCGACGTCGGCCTGCTTCAGGACGAGCTCTTGCTTTTGCTCGGCCAGCTGATCTTGGGCAGCCCTCAGCTCTTCGTGGGCTTGGCCGAACCAGGCCTGCGCCTCGGCAATGCGCTCGTCAAGGTCCACCTCCTCCTTGTCCGCCGCCGCCACCCTGGACTTCACCTTGTCCTGGCGGGCGCGGTGGAGCGCCTGGAGCTTCTAGAAGCTGGCACCCATGGCCCGGAGAAGCTGCTCCTCTTGGGAACCACCGCCATCAGTGCTCGGTTCATCGACAACCTCGAGCTCGGCGGCTATGAGCGCCTCGACGTCAAACACCTCCCCCTCGGCCGGTGCGCTGGTGCCCGCCGTCCCAGGAAGGTGGACGAACAGGTCGTCGCCCACCTTCAAGTACCTGCCCGAGCCAGAGGCGGCGGAGGAGGAGGGTTGATCGTCGACCACCTCCTCCTCGACAGCGGCCTTGCCGGCCTCCCTGGCAGGCCCCTTTGCCGGCCTCCTTAGCGGTGCCCTTGCCGGCATCCTCGGCAGTAGCCTTGCGGTCCCCCCGGCAGGCCCCTTGGCGGCATCCTCAGCAGCGGTCTTGGCGGCCTTCTCGGCGGCAATCGTATCAGCCTCGGCCTCATGGTCCCTGACGACCTCCTTGATCACGGTGTCGATGTCCTCCCAGTCCATCGAGGAAGGATCTGGATACCGAGAAGGGGGAATGAGGTGAAGCCAAGACCAAGGTTCAAGAAGAAGAAGAAAGAACGAGGACAGAAAGCAAAGAGCTTACCCGTGCCGGGCTGGGAAGAATTGGCCCCCTCCCGCCAACATCCGTTGCCGGGATGAAGCCATTAGCGCCCAAGTTCACCTCCTCCTCCTTCATGCGCATGGGCTCAGTGCTTGGCGCCCTTGCCTGGGACGCCCCTCAGGGCGGCGTGGTTGATGGGGGTAGCGTGTTGGGGGTGGCCCTCGGCGGCTCCTCCTGCTGTTGTCCCCTTCCTGTAGCCACGGCAAGGTCAGCGCCAAGGGATTGTACCCCAACACACGTTGAAGAGGGGTGGGTGGTGAACGCACGCTAGGGGCTGAGCCGGGGGCTGCTGTCCGGGCTAATCTCCACCACCGGCGTGCGTGAAGCACCTACCGGGGGCTAGTCACCCATCAAGGCCCTGGCCCTCTTTGCCACCCTCTGGGCCAGCGTCTCCCTGTCCGTGCGAAGACAAAAACAAGTCAAGTAAAATGGCACAGTTCGAAAGGGCAAAGATGACAAAGGGCAGATACTTACTCGTCCTCCGCCTCCTCTCCAGCTGCCTTCCTTTTCCTCCTTTGGCTGAGAGACCCAAAATCCAAGGTGACCTCCGTGTCGACGTCTACAGGAGGAGGGGAAGGGGATGGAGTCCGGCAACGCTTGGACGAAGAAGAGGCGGTCTCTTTCTTCTTCGCCACCATGGTCTTCGCCATCTTCTTCATTGTCGCGACCCTCGTTTGGCGCACGGACTCCCCCTGGGCCTCTTGCCGCAGGTCGGTCCTGCAAGACCATACCGGCTCGCTAGAGCTGGCCCGCCGCAGGACGCGCCTCTTTCTCATGCCCGAAGGGTTGTAAGCCTCGGCCTGTTCCTCGATCGACTCCTCGACCACGTCCTCAACAAGGGGGGCCTCGGTGTTGACACCGCTAGCCTCCCCAGTAGACCCCGCCCACTGGGCGAGATCTTTCTCCTCCGCGACCGCATCGTCCTCGTCCTCCATGCCACCAGCACTGCCGGCCTCCCTGGCGAGCTCCACCTCCACCACCCTGGCGGCAATGTAGTCCAGCTCCACCTAGGTGGTGTCCTGGATAAGCAGCGGATCATCGTGGTCATAGCCCTCCGACAAGCTATCGAAGAACTCCTGCACTTTGCGTGCCGGGGGCTCGGCCCAGGACGGGTCGAGGTCGTGCGCGTTGAAGACGGGCATCATGTCGAGGATGGCAGACTGGCAAGAGTTGTTGCTCAGCGGGACCACTCCCGCTGGAAACCCAAACAGGGGCCCCTTGATGGCCTTGCCAGCCTTCACGGGCCTGTCGGTCCTCTACACCCTGCCGTCGTTGTACACGTCGAGCTGGAAGAGCCTTTGGCAGAAATAGGCGTGCCCCATCACCGTGAAGTTATACTTCAGGCCGGGGCGGAGCCTCATGATGTCGGCCGCATTCCTGAAGTCCCAGGACGGCCTCCCCTTGTTATGCAGCGGGGCGATTCGGCGGCGGATGAAGTGCGCCCCGATCATCTCAAGGGTGCGCCCGGCCTTGGTGAGGGGATGAATTCTAGTGGTGGCGATCGAAAGCTTCCCGTCGTTGGTGTCGAGGTCGCTCTAGTCCCCGCGATGGGTCGGCGGGCTCTGACGAACTCGGCAGAACTCTGGCGGGTTCTTCTCCTTGATCCAGCACCACCGGCCCCGCCACTCCTCCCACCTCTCCTTCTGGGCACCCTCAGGGTACGTGCCTTTCTCCTGGACCCTTGGAATCCAGGAGATGCTCCTAGAGGTGGCGCCCCCTGGTTGGAGGCGAGGGGAGAAGTAGTGGCAGAAGAGCGACGTGCTGGGGAGCACCCCGGCAAAGCCCTCGCAGAGGTGGGCAAAGAGGGCCATGCACGCCACGATGTTCGGCGTGAGATCCAGAAGACGGAAGCCGAAGGTGCGCACGACATCGTTGAAGAAATCGAAGAAAGGGGGGCAGAGCCCGCAGGAGAAGAAATCGACGAAAAAGGGGTACGATTTGGGTCAGCCTGGGCGCAATCAGCGGGGATGACGCACGTGGCAGGGTGCCCCATCGTCTTCCTCCCCCACAGGAGCAAGAAGAAGTCCTTGAGGTGGACCGCATTGATCGTCGACGGTAAGTAGGTGAACTGCGCCCGCCGCACCGCCGCCTCGCTCTCCGGCGCCTCCCTCTCCCCGACATCCTTGGCCGCTGCCTTGCCCTTGTTGGTTTTGGGTGCCATGGCGGTTGGAAGGAGGCGAAGGATCAAGAGCAATGGGGGCACGGCGGTGGTGAGCAAAATCAAGAGCTTGAGGAGGAAGAGGATGGGGACGGCAATTCTGAGATTGGAGAAGGCGCACGGGGTAAAATGAGTAGCGCGCCTGCGTTTATTCCTTTTTATGGGGAAGGAGTGGGCCACCTCTTTACCATTTACTGCGACATGATGCCTGCATGTAGCAGGCGCCCCACGCATGCCCCCAAGTCACACACGGCCCTCCATGTCACGCATTCAACATGGGTCGTGGGGAAGCACATCGGACAAAGAAATTACCGCGGTAAAAATCCGCCCCGCCTGTCCGCGCACTGTTCTGGGCCTTGCCCAACAACATGCCGCGCTTATGTGTGGCCCAGGCTCGGGTGCTCCTGTTGGTGTACAAAAGTAGGGGCTCTCCTTGGTACCCCTTTACTTATGCACGGGCAGTCAATGTCGCGCCCGCGGCTACACTTAGAAGCACAGAGGAGGGAAGCCGAAGGCGCAAGACTATGAGAGCATCGCCAAGACTAGAGAGACAAGAAGCAAGAGGGCGAGGTAGACTCCCCCGGCAAGACCCTTACCGGGGCAGCCCCGGCAAGAGCCTTGCCGGGGCAACTTGTCCAGTGCCAACGGAGCATGCTACCCTTGAGCCCAACGGTTCCAGTACCATCAAAAACATTGGAACCAAGGCTCGGGAGGCACCTCCATGGTGGCATGCAGATCTTTGTGAAGATCATAAACACAAGACCAGATGAGGACCAGAAGACGACGGTCCTCGGCGAGATCCTTGCCAAGGAAATGCACGAGACCTCCGGCAAGATCCTTGCCGGGGACGACCACGATGTTGCGGCAAGACCCTTGTCGGGGCCCCGGCAAGACCCTTCCCGAGGACATCCACGGGGCTGCATCCAAGCCCACGTTTGCCAAGACTGCATGTCCGTTCCCATGCAGCTGCCAGTCTAGCCAGCTAGGCGAACACCTGCATGGCGATGTGCGGCCTCTAGACCAACTCAGCAAGCACCTGCGTGGTGGCATGCAGATCTTCGTGAAGACCCTACCACCGCACCAGCTCAGCAGCCTGCCAGCCTACATGGCGCCGCCCGCCTCGCTAGTCTTGTCACGTGTCAAAGCAAGGCGAGGCGGAAATAGAGCAAGGGGACACCTAAGGGGCGCATTTAATGCGTTTTGTCCCATAAGGACATGCGATAAACTCAGCTACTGTGCACTTTCCACCTCATGTGTGCCACTGTGGTGTCCCCTTTTTCCTATAAAAGGAGGCCCGAGGCATACTGGAGGGGGATTCGGCTCTTTCGAACAAGTCATGTATCATGGCTAGCTCAAGAACACTCAAATACACACCAAAGCAGGACTAGGGTATTACGCATTCTCGCGGCACGAACCTAGGTAAACGATCTATGTGCTGGCTCCTAGACCCACTCTTTTCAGAACCTCGCGCCCGCCGACCTTAGTAGGGATTCCAGTGATCCCATAGGTGTCTTTCCACCGACAGCATGAAATGCGACCACCAAAGGAACCATCTCATAAAGCATCTACACAAGCAAGTGTAGTAAGGTATGTGCAATTCTCAGATCCATTTCTGTTCATGCATTCCTTACAATATGTGACATATTTGCAATTGTTTATCCCTAGGAAAAACTGCAAAAAAGTAACAAAAAGAGGAGCTTCTCCAAGGTGTGTGAAAGAGAAAAGAGGTGGAGATGTACAACCTACAACTACATTCTCAGCTACTGGAAGCAGTGCTGACAGCAAGGTTGTTCCTCCTGCATCAAAAGAACCAGCACAAAACCAAGCTCCACCAACTGGCCCCAAACCAGCCAGGAACACTATAAGCAAGGCAAGGGAAGCTCCAAACCCAGCCAGAAACACTAGGAGCAAAAAACTAAAGTTCTAGATGATGTTATGAACTAGATGGTGTTTTTACACCTTTTATTTACTGTTATGTGTACTGTGTGTTGTTGCTAAACTTCTGAGATTCACCTGTTATGTGTATTGTGTGCTATGGTGTTGTTATATACTCGGTGTTGTTATGCACATTGTGGTCTAATCTTAAGGTTGTTGAACTTGTGTCATTCATCTGTGATGAACAATGTTGTATGATCTCAAGTTGTTGTTGAACTTGTGTCATTCATCTATCATTTCACAAGTTCACGATCAAATTGAGATGGAAATATCAAATTCAGCTGGCAAGATCAAATTCATTCACCAAACCACACTTGAAAAGTTTAAGACCACATTTGACAACAACAACATCTGGGAATACCAAACTACTACAACTGACATTGAATAACTGCATAATTTCTTCGACAACTACCATAGTAGTACAACTATCATACTAATTCCCACAAGCAACAGTGCCCAGAACAGCAACATCTCATCTCTCTCTCTCTATAAGCTTCTTCTTCAAAGCCTTGTTCTTCCTTGCTAGCTCAATGTTTTCCTTCTTCAAATGGTGGCACTTGATCCAACTGCCTTCAACCTCAGCGTGCAAGCCTTCAAAAGCTAGTCCAACACGCAATGGAGGAGTTGGGTCAACCCAAACCACCCAGTCACACTCATCTGGTAACTAATTGTAGACCAAGAGTCATAATTAGAAAGTAAACATTAGAGAGCAAAAAACAAATCTAGATCAAATTGACATTTAACTTACATCCAATGGGCAACTTAAAAAACGGCGGCCACTGCTTGCACCACGCCATGATACACAACAGGCAGGAACAAGGCCATGACCGGGGCATCGATGCTTCGATATAAACTCCAAGCCGGAATAAGACTCGTTGGGAAGATAAAACTCTAGTGAATGTTGCACAATCCCGACCCCGTCGACCTAAAAAAAATCAAATTTCACAAACCCTACTTTGAACCCAAAATGTCGGGTAGGGTGGAGAAGCACGACCCCACCAAATTGCTTACCTCTCCGGTCGCCGGCGACAAGCTGGATGAGCCCGAGCTCTGTTGGGGAACGTTGCAGAAAATTATAATTTTTTGTACGGTTTCACCAAGATCCATCTATGAGTTCATCTAAGCAACGAGTCATGGGAGATGCATCTACATACCACTTTGTAGATCACGAGCGGAAGCGTTCAAAAGAACGGGGTTGAAGTAGTCGTTCTCGTCGTGATCCTATCACCGAAGATCCTAGCGCCGAACGGACAGCTCCTCCGCGTTCAACACACATATGGAGCGGATGACGTCTCCTCCTTCTTGATCCAGCAAGGGGGAAGGAGAGGTTGATGATGATGGCTCCAGCAGCAGCACAATGGCGTGGTGGTGGTGGAACAGCAGCACTCCGGCAGGGCTTCACCAAGCACGTGACGGTGGAGGAAGAGGTGTAGCAGGGGGAGGGAGGTGCCAGAACTTCAGGGTGCGGCTGCCCCCTCCCCCTCCCTTTATATAGGCCCCCAGGGGGGGGCAGCCCTGGGAGATCCAATCTCCCAAGGGGGCGGCGGCCAAGGGGGGTGGAGTACCCCCCAAGGCAAGTGGGGCGCCCCCCCACCCTAGGGTTTCAACCCTAGGCGCAGGGGGTGGGCCAAGGGGGGGCGCACCAGCCCACTATGGGCTGGTTCCCCTCCCTACTTCAGCCCTTGGGGCCCTCCGAGATGGGTGGCCCCACCCGGTGGACCCCCGGGACCCTTTCGGTGGTCCCAGTACAATACCGGGTGACCCCGAAACTTTCCCGATGGCCGAAGCATCACTTCCTATATACAATTCTTCACCTCCGGACCATTCCGGAACTCCTCGTGACGTCCAGGATCTCATCCGGGACTCCGAAAAACATTCGGTATGCTGCATACTCATATTCATACAACCCTAGCATCACCGAACCTTAAGTGTGTAGACCCTACCGGTTCGGGAGACACGTAGACATGACCGAGATGGCTCTCGGGCAATAACCAACAGCGGGATCTGGATACCCATGTTGGCTCCCACATGCTCCTCGATGATCTCATTGGATGAACCACGATGTCGAGGATTCGAACAACCCCGTATACAATTCCCTTTGTCAATCGGTACGTTACATGCCCGAGACTCGATCGTCGGTATCCCAATACCTCGTTCAGTCTCGTTACCGGCAAGTCACTTTACTCGTACCATAATGCATGATCCCGTAACCAAACACTTGGTCACTTTGAGCTCATTATGATGATGCATTACCGAGTGGGCCCAGAGATACCTCTCCGTCATACGGAGTGACAATTCCCTTTGTCCAGCGGTATTGTACTTGCCCGAGATTCGATCGTCAGTATGCCGATACCTTGTTCAATCTCGTTACCGGCAAGTCTCTTTACTTGTTCCGTAACACATCATCCCGTGATCAACCCCTTGGTCACATTGTGCACATTATGATGATGTCCTACCGAGTGGGCCCAGAGATACCTCTCCGTCAACCGGAGTGAAAAATCCCAGTCTCGATTCGTGCCAACCCAACAGACACTTTCGGAGATACCTGTAGTGCACCTTTATAGTCACCCAATTACGTTGTGACGTTTGGTACACCCAAAGCATTCTTACGGTATCCGGGAGTTACACGATCTCATGGTCTAAGGAAGAGATACTTGACATTGAAAAAAGCTCTAGCAAAACAAACTACACGATCTTGTGCTATGCTTAGGATTGGGTCTTGTCCATCACCTCATTCTCCTAATGATGTGATCCCGTTGTCAATGACATCTAATGTCCATAGTCAGGAAACCATGACTATCTGTTGACCAACGAGCTAGTCAACTAGAGGCTCACTAGGGACATGTTATGGTCTATGTATTCACACGTGTATTACGATTTCCGGATAATACAGTTATAGCATGAATAAAAGACAATTATCATGAACAAGGAAATATAATAATAACCCTTTTATTATTGCCTCTAGGGCATATTTCCAACAGTCTCCCACTTGCACTAGATTCAATAATCTAGTTACATTGTGATGAATCGAACACCCATAGAGTTCTGGTGTTGATCATGTTTTGCTCGCGAGAGAGGTTTAGTCAACGGATCTGCGACATTCAGATCCGTATGTACTTTGCAAATATCTATGTCTCCATCTTGAACATTTTCACGGATGGAGTTGACACAACACTTGATGTGCCTAGTCTTCTTGTGAAACCTGGGCTCCTTGGCAAGGGCAATAGCTCCAATGTTGTCACAGAAGAGTTTGATCGGCCCCGACGCATTGGGTATGACTCCTAGGTCGGTGATGAACTCCTTCACCCAAATTGCTTCATGCACTGCCTCCGAGGCTTCCATGTACTCCGCTTCACATGTAGATCCCGCCACGACGCTCTGCTTGCAGCTGCACCAGCTTACTGCTCCACCATTCAACATATACACATATCCGGTTTGTGACTTAGAGTCATCCAGATCTGTGTCGAAGCTAGCGTCGACGTAACCCTTTATGACGAGCTCTTCGTCACCTCCATAAACGAGAAACATGTCCTTTGTCCTTTTCAGGTACTTTAGGATATTCTTGACCGCTGTCCAGTGTTCCTTGCCGGGATTACTTTGGTACCTTCCTACCAAACTTATGGCAAGGTTTACATCAGGTCTGGTACACAACATGGCATACATAATAGATCCTATGGCTGAAGCATAGGGGATGACACTCATCTCTTCTTTATCTTTTGCCGTGGTCGGGCATTGAGTCGAGCTCAATCTCACACCTTGCAATACAGGCAAGAACCCCTTCTTGGACTGATCCATTTTGAACTTCTTCAAAATCTTATCAAGGTATGTGCTTTGTGAAAGACCTATGAGGCGTCTCGATCTATCTCTATAGATCTTGATGCCTAATATATAAGCAGCTTCTCCAAGGTCCTTCATTGAAAAACACTTATTCAAGTAGGCCTTAATGCTGTCCAAAAGTTCTATATCATTTCCCATCAGAAGTATGTCATCTACATATAATATAAGAAATGCTATAGAGCTCCGACTCAATTTCCTGTAAACGCAGGCTTCTCCATAAGTCTGCATAAACCCAAACACTTTGATCATCTCATCAAAGTGAATGTTCCAACTCCGAGATGCTTGCACCAGCCCATAAATGGATCGCTGGAGCTTGCATACTTTGTTAGCGTTCTTAGGATTGACAAAACCTTCCGGCTGCATCATATACAGTTCTTCCTTAAGATGTCCGTTAAGGAATGCCGTTTTGACGTCCATCTGCCATATCTCATAATCATAGTATGAGGCAATTGCTAACATGATTCAGACGGACTTCAGCTTCGCTATGGGAGAGAATGTCTCGTCGTAGTCAATCCCTTGAACTTGTCGATAACCCTTAGCGACAAGTCGAGCTTTATAGGCGGTAATATTACCATCCGCGTCCGTCTTCTTCTTAAAGATCCATTTGTTTTCTATTGCTCGCCATTCATCGGGCAAGTCTGTCAAAGTCCATATTTGTTTTCATACATGGATTCTATCTCGGATTTCATGGCTTCAAGCCATTTTTTGGAATCTGGGCCCGCCATTGCTTCTTCATAGTTCGAAGGTTCACCGTTGTCCAACAACATGATTTCCAGGACAGGGTTGCCGTACCACTCTGGTGCGGAACGTGTCCTTGTGGACCTACGAAGTTCAGTAGCAACTTGATCCGAAGTACCTTGATCATTATCATTATTTTCCTCTTCAGTTGGTGTAGGCATCACAGGAACATTTTCCTGAGCTGCACTACTATCCCGTTCAAGAGGTAGTACTTCATCGAGTTCTACTTTCCTCCCACTTACTTCTTTCGAGAGAAACTCTTTTTCCAGAAAGGATCCGTTCTTGGCAACAAAGATCTTGCCCTCGGATCTTAAGTAGAAGGTATACCCAATGGTTTGTTTAGGGTATCCTATGAAGACGCATTTTTCCAACTTGGGTTCGAGCTTTTCAGGTTGAAGTTTCTTGACATAAGCATCGCATCCCCAAACTTTTAGAAATGACAGCTTAGGTTTCTTCCCAAACCATAATTCATACGGTGTAGTCTCAACGGATTTAGACGGTGCCCTATTTAAAGTGAATGTAGCTGTCTCTAGAGCGTATCCCCAAAATGATAGCGGTAAATCGGTAAAAGACAACATAGATCGCACCATATCCAATAGAGTGCAATTACGACGTTCGGACACACCGTTACGCTGAGGTGTTCCAGGCGGCGTGAGTTGTGAAACGATTCCACATTTTCTTAAGTGTGCACCAAATTCGTGACTTAAATATTCTCCTCCACGATCCGATCGTAAGAATTTTATCTTTCGGTCACGTTGATTCTCTACTTCATTCTGAAATTCCTTGAACTTTTCAAAGGTCTCAGACTTGTTTTTCATAAAGTAGACATACCCATATCTAGTCAAGTCATCAGTGAGAGTGAGAACATAATGATATCCTCCGCGAGCCTCAACGCTCATTGGACCGCACACATCGGTATGTATGATTTCCAACAAGTTGGTTGCTCGCTCCATTGTTCCGGAGAACGGGGTCTTGGTCATTTTGCCCATGAGGCATGGTTCGCATGTGTCAAATGATTCATAATCGAGAGACTCTAAAAGTCCATCAGCATGGAGCTTCTTCATGCGCTTGACACCAATGTGACCAAGGCGGCAGTGCCACAAGTATGTGGGACTATCGTTATCAACTTTACATCTTTTGGTATTCACGCTATGAATATGTGTAACACTACGTTTGAGATTCATTAAGAATAAACCATTGACCATCGGGGCATGACCATAAAACATATCTCTCACATAAATAGAACAACCATTATTCCTGGACTTAAATGAGTAGCCATCTCGTATTAAACGAGATCCAGATCCAATGTTTATGCTCAAACTTGGCACTAAATAACAATTATTGAGGTTTAAAACTAATCCCGTAGGTAAATGTAGAGGTAGCGTGCCGACGGCGATCACATCGACCTTGGAACCATTCCCGACGCGCATCGTCACCTCGTCCTTCGCCAGTCTCCGCTTATTCCGCAGCTCCTGCTGTGAGTTACAAATGTGAGCAACGGCACCGGTATCAAATACCCAGGAGTTACTACGAGTACTGGTAAGGTACACATCAATTACATGTATATCAAATATACCTTTAGTGTTGCCGGCCTTCTTGTACGCTAAGTATTTGGGGCAGTTCCGCTTCCAGTGACCCTTCCCCTTGCAATAAAAGCACTCAGTTTCAGGCTTGGGTCCATTCTTTGACTTCTTCCCAGCAACTGGCTTACCGGGCGCGGCAACATCTTTGCCGTCCTTCTTGAAGTTCTTCTTACCCTTGCCCTTCTTGAACTTAGTGGTCTTATTGACCATCAACACTTGATGTTCTTTCTTGATTTCAACCTCTGCTGACTTCAGCATTGAAAATACTTCAGGAATGGTCTTCACCATCCCCTGCATATTGTAGTTCATCACAAAGATCTTGTAGCTTGGTGGGAGCGACTGAAGGATTCTGTCAATGACCGCCTCATCCGGGAGGTTAATGTCCAGCTGGGACAGGCGGTTGTGCAACCCAGACATTTTGAGTATATGCTCACTGATAGAACTATTTTCCTCCATCTTACAACTATAGAACTTGTCGGAGACTTCATATCTCTCGACCTGGGAATGAGCTTGGAAAACTAGTTTCAGCTCCTCGAACATCTCATATGCTCCGTGTTGCTCAAAACGCTTTTGGAGCCCCGGTTCTAAGCTGTAAAGCATGCCGCACTAAACGAGGGAGTAATCATCAGCACGAGACTGCCAAGCATTCATAATGTCTTGGTTCTCTGGGACGGGTGCATCACCTAGCGGTCCTTCTAGGACATATTGTTTCCTGGCAGCTATGAGGATGATCCTCAAGTTCCGGACCCAGTCCGTATAGTTGCTGCCATCATCTTTCAGGTTGGTTTTCTCTAGGAACGCGTTGAAGTTCATGTTGACATGAGCGTTGGCCATTTGATCTACAAGACATATTTGCAAAGGTTTTAGACTAAGTTCATGATAATTAAGTTCATCTTATCAAATTATTATAATGGACTCCCACTCAGATTAGACATCCCTCTAGTCATCTAAGTGTTACATGATCCGAGTCGACTAGGCCGTGTCCGATCATCACGTGAGACGGACTAGTCATCATCGGTGAACATCTCCATGTCGATCGTATCTTCCATACGACTCGTGTTCGACCTTTCGGTCTCTGTGTTCCGAGGCCATGTCTGTACATGCTAGGCTCGTCAAGTTAGCCCTAAGTGTTCTGCATGTGTAAATCTGTCTTACACCCGTTGTATGTGAACGTAAGGATCTATCACACGTGATCATCACGTGGTGCTTCGAAATGACAAACTTTAGCAACAGTGCACAGTTAGGGGGAACACTTTCTTGAAATTATTATAAGGGATCATCTTATTTACTACCGTCGTTCTAAGTAAACAAGATGCATAAAACATAATAAACATCACATGCAATTATATAGTAGTGACATGATATGGCCAATATCATATAGCTCCTTCGATCTCCATCTTCGGGGCTCCATGATCATCTTCGTCACCGGCATGACACCATGATCTCCATCATCATGATCTCCATCATTGTGTCTTCATGAAGTTGTCACGCAAACGACTACTTCTACTTCTATGGCTAACGCGTTTAGCAATAAAGTAAAGTAATTTACATGGCGTTCTTCAATGACACGCAGGTCATACAAAAAATAAAGACAACTCCTATGGCTCCTCCCGGTTGTCATACTCATCGACATGCAAGTCGTGATTCCTATTACAATAACATGATCTCATACATCACAATATATCGTTCATCATTCATCACAACTTCTGGCCATATCACATCACATGACAATTGCTGCAAAAACAAGTTAGACGTCCTCTAATTGTTGTTGCATCTTTTACGTGGATGCAATTGGGTTCTAGCAAGAATGTTTTCTTACCTACGAATAACCACAAAGTGATTTTGTTAACTTCTATTTACCCTTCATAAGGACCCTTTTCATCGAATCCGCTCCAACTAAAGTGGGAGAGACAGACACCCGCCAGCCACCTTATGCAACTAGTGCATGTCAGTCGGTGGAACCGGTCTCACGTAAGCGTACGTGTAAGGTTGGTCCGGGCCGCTTCATCCCACAATACCGCTGAAGCAAGATAAGACTAGTAGCGGCAAGCAAGTTGACAAGATCTACGCCCACAACAAAATTGTGTTCTACTCGTGCAATAGAGAACTACGCATAGACCTAGCTCATGATGCCACTTTTGGGGAACGTTGCAAAAAATTATAATTTTTCCTACAGTTTCACCAAGATCATCTATGAGTTCATCTAAGCAACGAGTCATGGGAGATGCATCTACATACCACTTTGTAGATCGCGAGCAGAAGTGTTCAAAAGAACGGGGTTGAAGTAGTCGTTCTCGTCGTGATCCTATCACCGGAGATCCTAGCGCCGAACGGACGGCACCTCCGCGTTCAACACACGTACGGAGCGGATGATGTCTCCTCCTTCTTGATCCAGCAAGGGGGAATGAGAGGTTGATGATGATGGCTCCAGCAGCAGCACAACGGCGTGGTGGTGGTGGAACAGCAGCACTCCAGCAGGGCTTCGCCAAGCACGTGACGGTGGAGGAAGAGGTGTAGCAAGGGGAGGGAGGCACCAGAACTTCAGGGTGCGGCTGCCCCCTCCCCCTTCCCTTTATATAGGCCCCCAGGGGGGGCGCCGGCCCTGGGAGATCCAATCTCCCAAGGGGGCGGCGGCCTAGGGGGGTGGAGTACCCCCCAAGGCAAGTGGGGCGCCCCCCACCCTAGGGTTTCAACCCTAGGCGCAGGGGGTGGGCCAAGGGGGGGCGCACCAGCCTACTATGGGCTGGTTCCCCTCCCCCCTTCAGCCCTTGGGGCCCTCCGAGATGGGTGGCCCCACCCGGTGGACCCCCGGGACCCTTTCGGTGGTCCCGGTACAATACCGGGTGACCCCGAAGATTTCCCGATGGCCGAAACATCACTTCCAATATATAATTCTTCACCTCCGGACCATTCCGGAACTCCTCGTGACGTCAGGGATCTCATCCGGGACTCCGAACAACATTCGGTATGCTGCATACTCATATTCATACAACCCTAGCATCACTGAACCTTAAGTGTGTAGACCCTACGGGTTTGGGAGACACGTAGACATGACCGAGACGGCTCTCAGGAAATAACCAACAGCAGGATTTGGATACCCATGTTGGCTCCCACATGCTCCTCGATGATCTCATCGGATGAACCACGATGTCGAGGATTCGAACAACCCCGTATACAATTCCCTTTGTCAATCGGTATGTTACATGCCCGAGACTCGATCGTCGGTATCCCAATACCTCGTTCAGTCTCGTTACCGGCAAGTCACTTTACTCGTACCGTAATGCATGATCCCGTGACCAAACACTTGGTCACTTTGAGCTCATTATGATGATGCATTACCGAGTGGGCCCAGAGATACCTCTCCGTCATATGGAGTGACAAATCCCAGTCTCGATCTGTGCCAATCCAACAGACACTTTCGAAGATACCTGTAGTGCACCTTTATAGTCACCTAGTTACGTTGTGATGTTTGGTACACCCAAAGCACTCTTACGGTATCCGGGAGTTACATGATCTCATGGTCTAAGGAAGAGATACTTGACATTGAAAAAAGCTCTAGCAAAACGAACTACACGATCTTGTGCTATGCTTAGGATTGGGTCTTGTCCATCACATCATTCTCCTAATGATGTGATCCCGTTGTCAATGACATCTAATGTCCATAGTCAGGAAACCATGACTATCTGTTGATCAACGAGCTAGTCAACTAGAGGCTCACTAGGGACATGTTATGGTCTATGTATTCGCACGTGTATTACGATTTCCGGATAATACAGTTATAGCATGAATAAAAGATAATTATCATGAACAAGGAAATATAATAATAACCCTTTTATTATTGCCTCTAGGGCATATTTCCAACAAGCTCGCCATGCACACCGGCTCCTTCCTCTCCTGCTTTGCGCTCCCCCCTCCAATCTGGCCGCGCCTTCTCTTCCTCTGTTTTTCACGAGAGCTGGCTGAGGACGAAGGGGTACTGAAGGTAGCAGCCACAGGGGCAAAAATGTCCAAAATCTGGCGCCAGTAGTGGTCAATCGGCGCTGACTGGACGGAACCGTGCCGGAAGGGCAAAAGCATAAGAAAACCAAAGCGAGTTGGGCAAAAACGAGGGTTTTTGGAAACTAGGGGCCTACCTGCCGAGGGTGACACAACTAGGGGTATAAAATCAATTTTACCATAAATAAATAGTAGAGGCCCTTTTGCTAATAAATAAATAAATTAGCAGAGGCCCTATCGGGTCAGCTTTGTTCCCATTCGAAGACGTTGAGCAAATTGCAATCCAACAGCAAACAATGTCATCAAATTCAAGTTTCACAGCCAAATACGAGTACAACTAAATAACAATGTCATCATGTTTTAGTCGTCATACAATCACCAAACACAAATCAACATACATAATAGGTGATGTTCTCATAGCAAAATACTAAATAACAAGTTCATCAGGTTTCAGTTGTCATAGCAAACACAATTTCACATAGTAGATAAAAAATGTCTTCTGGCAGGCAAATATGACAAAAGCAATCTAATCATCATCCGCAGTAGCAGCGTCAACATCTTCGCCATGTGTATCAGTCTGAATTGTAATTCCCCCAGTGTCATCTTGTTATTCGTTATCAATGTCCTCGAACGTTGGCTTCTTATTGAACAACTCTCGTATGTCTACAGCCCGACAGGCAATCTTTTCGCCAACGTCATTGACGTGATGGTTCTCAAAGATATTAGCAATATCTATGGAATCTTCTACATCAGGAGCAGTGTAAGCATCACCTTGTTGTGCAACTTCATTAAATGAATTCCTCTACTCAATCCTTTGCAATACTCTCCAGTCATCGCTACGTGCAAATGTGTCTTCCAAGAAAAATGTGTGTGTTGCTTGATTTGCCAAAATAAAGGCTTGTCGGTCTGGTACACTGCCTTGACATTGATGGATTTGAAATAATCATTAGCTCTAGGTTTTGCGATCCTAGAAAACAGGTTATACCAACGACAGCACAACAGAACTACACACCAATGAACCTCAAAACTAGAGATATACTGCAACTAAACAATGTATGTTATGTTAGCATACATTTCAGTTGTCTCTTTGCCGTATGTATCGGTGCTCATGATGGCACTGTTTTGTGTCTTCCTGCCTTCGTCGTGTGCAAGGGTGTTGTAGTGGACATATCCAACAATGCAAGATTCATAATGTCTTACCCGAGTATGAGGACCCGTTGCTAGTGCATAAAGGGCATCATCAACTGCATGCCATCCTCCCACATCTTGTTAACCTATGGTTAGAAAATAGACAAGTTGATCATCTTATGTACTCAATATATTAAAAACACTGACAGTGCAATTCAAAAGCTTACATGGCTCTTGAACCATTTCGCAAATCCTGCCATAACCAGTTTGTCAATGTTTCTAGGATTTTGCGGTAGTAACTCCTTTTTGTAGATGCTGCACAACGTAAGGATCATGTCAAACATCTAAATATACAAGAAGGTTCTACAAGTTTAGTAGATTATGATGTATAAGCTGCACTACTTAGCACTTCCTCGATATAAGGTAGAATCTCAGGACAGTTATTGAACACATACCAAACCATTTTGTCCAAATCTTTTGGTTTGTCATCTTGTCAACTCTTCCCCGTAACTGAAAAAGAACAATCGAAGACATGGAGCCCGGGATTGTCTTCACCCACCTCTTTGCTAAGCTGACCAGTTGTTTCAATGTATTTTGAGCAGAATGTTAATGCTTCTATAGCAGAATGTCACTGGTCATTATGGGCCAGTTTCACCATGGGCCGTTAACGGGCCCAGAGTTCAAAGGGCCTCCTATGGGCCGAAAGACGTCATGGGCCATACATGGGCAGGAAGTTACAATGGGCTGGAATCATATTGGATGGACCAGATGATGTTACTAGGCCAAATTCGGATAGTCCATAAAGGGCCGTGAGTTAGCGGGTTGTAAATGGTCTATATACGAACATGCCTTTAACAGGCTTTCCATGGGCCGGCTAGCCACCTTTTAACCAATTCAAATGTGCTGGTCGTTTGACCTGAATGGGCCACTATTGGGCTGATCCACGTGTCAATGTATCATAGGCGCATCCCGTCCATTCGCTGGATAACATCTGTCCCAACGAGGAGTTGACACGTGGTTCTTTCGGCCAATGAGAATTTCACACGTGGAAAATCGCCATTAGTCGTTGCCGTTAATGGGTTATCGGACCCAAAACCAGACACGATAGCTTAATGGCGACCCGTTACGGTGGATGCCACGTTTCGGTTACCCTTGACGAAAACAGTTCCATGACACACAATTTATCGTCATGGAAGTGGACACTTCCATGATGAAAATTTGAGCGTTGTCATGGAACATGATAACCCACAAGTATAGGGGATCACAACAGTTTTCGAGGGTAGAGTATTCAACCCAAATATATTGATTCGACACAACGGGAGCCAAAGAATATTCTCAAGTATTAGCAGCTGAGTTGTCAATTCAACCACACCTGAAAGACTTAATATCTACAGCAAAGTATTTAGTAGCAAAGTAGTATGGAAGTAACGGTAATGGTAGCAAAAGTAACAGTAGCAGTTTGGTAGTAATCATAATAGTGGCAACGGAGAAGTAACTAAGCAAAGATCAATATGTGAAAAGTTCATAGGTAATGGATCAGTGATGGATAATTATGTCGGATGCGATTCCTCATGCAACAGTTATAACATAGGGTGACACAGAACTGGCTCCAGTTCATCAATGTAATGTAGGCATGTACTCCGAATATAGTCATACATGCTTATGGAAAAGAACTTGAATGACATCTTTTGTAATACCCTCCCGTGGTAGCGGGGTCCTATTGGAAACTAGGGGATATTAAGGTCGCCTTTTAATAGAGTCCCGGACCAAAGCATTAACACTTAGTGAATACATGAACTCCTCAAACTACGGTCATCACCGGGAGTGGTCCCGATTATTGTCACTTCGGGGTTACCGGATCATAACACATAGTAGGTGACTATTGACTTGCAAGATAGGATCAAGAACTCACATATATTCATGAAAACATAATAGGTTCAGATATGAAATTATGGCACTCGGGCCCTAGTAACAAGCATTAAGCATGGCAAAGTCATAGCAACATCAATCTTAGAACATAATGGATACTAGGGATCAAACCCTAACAAAACTAACTCGATTACATGGTAAATCTCATCCAACCCATCACCGTCCAGCAAGCCTACGATGGGATTACTCACGCATGGCAGTGAGCATCATGAAATTGGTGATGGAGGATGGTTGATGATGATGATGGCGACGCATTCCCCTCTACGGAGCCACGAACAGACTCCAGATCAGCCCTCCCGAGGAAGATTAGGGCTTGGCGGCGGCTCCGTATCGTAAAATGCGATGAATCATTCTCTCTGTTTTTTATCCCCGAAAGTTAATATGTGGAGTTGGGGTTGAGGTCGATGGAGTCCCAGGGGGGCCCACGAGGCAGGGGGCGCGCCCCACGGGGGTGCCCTGCACCCTCGTGGAAAGGGTGTGGGCCCCCTGATGTTTATTCTTTCGCCAATATTTTTTTATTAATTCCAAAACGTGTCTCCATGGATTTTCAGGTCATTCCGAGAACTTTTATTTCTACACAAAAATAACACCATGGCAGTTTTGCTGAAAACAACGTCAGTCCGGGTTAGTTCCATTCAAATCATGAAAGTTAGAGTCCAAAACAAGGGCAAAAGTCTTTGGAAAAGTAGATACGTTGGAGACGTATCAACTCCCCCAAGCTTAAACATTTTCTTGTCCTCAAGCAATTCAGTTGACAAACTGAAAGTGATAAAGAAAAACTTTTACAAACTCTGTTTGATCTTGTTGTTGCAAATATGTAAAGCCAGCATTCAAGTTTTCAGCAAAGATTGTGAACTAACCATATTCACAATAACATTTAGGTCTCATGTTACTCATATCAATGGCATAATCAACTAGCAAGCAATAATAATAAATCTCTGATGACAACACTTTCTCAAAACAATCATAATATGATATAACAAGATGGTATCTCGCTAGCCCTTTCTGAGACTGCAAAACATAAATGCAGAGCACCCCTAAAGATCAAGGACTCACTGGACATTGTAATTCATGGTAAAAGAGATCCAGTTACAGTCATACTCAATGTAAATTAATAGCAGTGCATGCAAATGACCGCGGTGCTCTCCAACTGGTGCCTTTTAATAAGAGGATGATGACTCAACATAAAAGTAAATAGATATGCCCTTCGCAGAGGGAAGCAGGGATTTGCAGAGGTGCCAGAGCTCGAGTTTTCGAAACAGAGATAAATAATATTTTGAGCGGCATACTTTCATTGTCAACATAACAACCGAGAGATCTCGATATGTTCCATGCTACATACATTATAGGCAGTTCCCAAACAGAATAGTAAAGTCTATACTCCCCCACCACCAACAAACATCAATCCATGGCTGGCCCGAAACAACGGGTGTCGTCCAACTAACAACAATCCTGGGGGAGTTTTGTTTGCATTTATTTTGATTTGATTTGAGCATGGGACTGGGCATCCCGGTTACCGGCCATTTTCTCGTGAATGATGAGCGGAGTCCACTCATCATGAGAATAACCCACCTACCATGGAAGATATAGACATCCCTAGTTGATACATGAGCTATTCGAGCATATAAATTGGAATTTGATTTGAAGGTTTAGAGTTTGGCACATACAAATTTACTTGGAACGGTAGGTAGATACCACATATAGGAAGGTATGGTGGACTCATATGGAATAACTTTGGGGTTTATGGAAGTGGATGCACAAGCAGTATTCCCGCTTAGTACAAGTGAAGGCTAGAAAGAGACTGGGAAGCGACCAACTAGAGCGCGACAATAGTCATGAAATGCATTAAGATTAATCAACAATGGCTGCAAGCATGAGTAGGATATAAATCACCATGAACATAAATATCGTGGAGGCTATGTTGATTTTGTTTCAACAACATGAGTGAACATGTGCCAAGTCAAGCCACTCGAATCATTCAAAGGAGGATACCACCCTATCATACCACATCACAACCATTTTAATAGCATGTTGGCACGCAAGTTAAACCATTATAAACTCCTAGCTAATTAAGCATGGCATGAGCAACTATAATCTCTAATTTTCATTGCAAACATGTTTCATCCATAACAGGCTGAATCACGAACGGTGGACTAATTGTCGATGTACAAAAGTATGGGTACTTCTATACTCCTTACTTGTGCACGGACGGCCGCAGCCACGCCTGCCGCAGGGCTTGGCAAAGCAGAGGAGGACGGCAGGAGGTAAGGCAGGCATGAAGGATATCAAAACAGACACCCCAAGTGGCGAGCAGCAGGAGGCGAGCAGGGACATGCCTGGCAACAAGCCTTGTCGAGGCGACCTGCGAAGCCCTCGGCAAGCTCCTTGCCGGGGCAGCTTGCGAAGAGACCAACAGGGCCACCACCCTTGGGGTTGAGAGCTCTGACACCATCAACAACATTAAGACCAAGATTTGGAGAGCACATGCCTAGTAGCATGCAACCCCTCACAAAGATTGGCGAACCATGAATCCATGTGGGATCAGAAGAAAAGACCCCCGGAAGGGCCCTTGCTGGGGATGACTCCAAGGCCCCCGGCAAGCCTTGCTGGGGATGATCGCTGGGCCGTGGCCAGACCCGCGCTCGGCAAGGTTTCGCCACTTCACCACCACTCCAACGCGATGATAGGCATGCCAGCTAAGCAGGCGCCTGCATGGAGGCATGCAGATCTTCGTGGAAGCCTACCATCTTGCCAACACAGCAGCTGGTTGGCCAGCATGGCGCTGCGTGCCACGTCGGCCTGTACGCGCGGCGGGGAAAGGAAAAGCGGCAAGGACGAGATGGCCTCTGATGTCGTCCCCAATAAAGCGAGAAGACATGTAGGCAATGCATTAAATGTGCTTGTCCTACGTTGACCGAGCGATAAGCTCGTACCACTGTAGCTTGCCACCTCCTGTGTGCCACTGTGGCAACCCCTTTGTGTATAAAAGGAGGCCCGAGGCGCACAAAGAGAGGATTCAGACTTTTGGACAAAGCACGCATCGTAGCTAGTTCAAAAGCTCAAGAACACACAGATAACCAGATAAAGCAGGACTAGGGTATTACGCATCTTCGCGACCCGAACCTGGATAAAAATCCTTTGTGTGCTAATGGCTCAACCTGCTCTTCATGCAACTAACCCCCCGCTGAACATAGAAGGGATCCTTGTGACCCCATACATGATCGGTTTCCCCGACATCTTTGGCGCGCCAGGTAGGGGGAGATTAGTTGTGAGAATCTGGTCTGTAGTTAGTACAGTAGTTCCCTCGCCGCCATGGCTCTAAAGAAGAACGCGAGTGGCAGCGCCCATGGCTGCAACAACGATTTGCACAGCAACAGAAAGCTAAGTTACCTCAACTTTGAGTAATTCTTCCTTTTTATAAGGTTATCCCCCTCGATGGTTTCAGTCCTTGTATGGAGAACCTGCACTAAAAAGGAACCCTTCCGCGATTGGCAACGCCCCTATTCTATTTCGAGTCCACTCAATAGTTCGGGTGCTGCGCTCTGCTAAGAATGGTGGGGTACCTTGCCGTAATCAACATCACCCCTGTTCTGCCTCGAGTCCGCTCGACAGTCCAGGTGACTGCGCTAAGAGCGGCAGGGTAGCCTCCTGGCATCGACGCCCTCTGCAGGCTGCTAAGGACCCGTCCTTCTAGCGCCTATGGCAAGGGATGCACGTGCCAGCAGGCCTATCCAGCTAAGCGTAGGGTGCCAAAAATACAAAGATGAACTAGAACGGGAAGATAACCTACAACCAGTTCAAAGTACAGCAAAAGTTATATTACATCAAAAGTTGCCGCAGTTCTAACTTAAGATAATCTGTCTTGGTTATGAATTCACATCAACTACAAGGAACGTAGCAATTAATCCCGATGCTGGCCCTCCAGCCTCGCGACTCAGCTGACACAGCTGATGATGGGCTCGAGGCGCTCCTCGAGTGCCTGACAGTCGACGTCCTCCGGCAAGCTGTCGAGCTCCTGAGAAAAGTCGACGGTGGGGTTCCAGTGCGCCACCTTGGTGAGCACCCTTATCAAGGCGTCTCGACAAAGTTGTCGGGACTCCTCGGCTAGGTAGGCCGCCGTGGTGGACTGGAGTAGCTTCAGGGCAGCAAGAACACGCTCTAAGAACTCGGACAGCCTGGCACTCTCGGCCACTCTCACCTCGTGGGAGAACCTGAAGTTTGGCATGCCCATGGCAGTCAGCTGCGTGGTGATCTGCTCCGCGACATCCACGAGGTGGCTGGTCCAAAGCTTCATGGTCTCCACAAGCTCGTTGTGGGAAGAGGCGGCAGTCTTCAACAGCAGTTGTTCGTCCTGCAAGATCCTTGGCCAGGATCTGCTCACGGGCTTTGGACTCTGAGAGCATCTTCTCTTGGCTATCCAGCTTCAACTTCAAATCATTGATGGACTCGTTTGCCTTGGAGAGCAGCTTGGTTTTGTCAGATATGGTGGTCTGCATCCCCGCCAGGTCATAGAGAGTCTTCTCTCTATCGTCCTTGAGCGTGTAGATCTCCTTGGTGAGATCGGCTAGGTACGCCTCCAGCTTTTCCACCTTGCTAGCCAGCTCAGCCCTGGTGGCCTCTGCCGCTTCAGCACGGTCAACGGCCTCCTTCAGCTTGCCAGCATGGTCGAGGGCCAGAGCATCGAGCGCCTCCTAGTGCTTCTTCTCTGCGACATCCACATGGTGGATGGTCCAAAGCTTCGTTGGTCTCCACAAGCTCGTGATGGGAAGAGGTTGCAGGCTTCAGCAGCAGCTGTTCGCCCGCGAGATCCTTTGCCAGGATTTTCTCACAGACTTTGGACTTCGAGAGCATCTTCTCCTGGCTGTCCAGCTTCAACTTCAGATCATCGATGGACTCATTAGCCTTGGAGAGCTTCTTGGTTTTGTCAGATACGGTGGTCTGCATCATCGCCAGGTCATAGAGAGTCTTCTCCCTGTTGCCCTTGAGCGTGGAGATATCCTGGGTGAGCCTGGCAAGGTCCGCCTCCAGCTTTTCTACCTTGCCGGCCAGCTCAATCCTGGTGTCTTATGCCGCCTCGACGTGATCGACGGCCTCCTTCAGCTTGCCGGCATGGTCAAGGGCCAAGGCATCGAGCGCTTCCTGGTGTTTCTATGTCAGGTCCTGGGTCCGTTGCACGACGAGCCACTCAATCTCCTCGTCCTTGCACGGAGAGTGGCGGCGAGCGCCACTTTGCAAGAAACCAAGTCCTCCTCCTAGACGTTGAGCGAAATGCGGCGCTGCATCTGGTCGGAGTCGTCCTTGGCAGCGTTGGCCTTTGCCTTCTCAAAATCGGCCTGCTTCAAGAGGAGATCCTTGTCGGATTTCGGGTTCCGGCAGACCCTCTAGATTCGAACACTAGGGTGCGCGTGGAGATTTATCCCTCTGCCTACCTGCTCCTCACCGCCTCGCTATGAACTAAGCAATTAAAGGAACAACACAAGAGACACTGGGTTTATACTGGTTCAGGCCACCATTGTGGTGTAATACCCTACTCCAGTGTGTGGTGTGGTGGATTGCCTCTTGGGCTGATGATGAACAGTACAATGAAGAACAACCTCGCGAGGGTCTGTTCTTGGCTGGTGCAATGAACTGCTAAGGGAGTTCAGTTGCTCTCTATACTGGTTTCTAGGTGAGGGTCCGATTGATTTCCGGATCCCCCTACCTCGTGGGTGGCTAGTCCTATTTATAGGCAAAGGCCCTGGGCCTCTTCCCAAATATTGAGCGAGAAGGGCACCAACAACTGGCCATTTTGAAGGGGAACATCTAGTACTCTTATCCTGACTAAAGTTGGTCCTCGCCTGCAAAAGGCTCTGGTGGTGACGCCGGCTTGGGCTCCACGATGAATTCCATCCTGCCGTTCTGCTGGTCTTGGTCTTGTTGCACCGAAATGGATACCTTTGCTTGATGCTCTCGCATGCGCTTGCCCCCTTTGCACCAAAGAGGAAAGAAGGACACTGCGCAGGGTAGCGCCCGCCTGGCCCCCTTGGTC
The DNA here is from genome assembly GCF_002162155.2 of Triticum dicoccoides. Taxonomy (NCBI): domain Eukaryota; kingdom Viridiplantae; phylum Streptophyta; class Magnoliopsida; order Poales; family Poaceae; genus Triticum; species Triticum dicoccoides. Next base: position 469,269,560 of record NC_041389.1, on the reverse strand, counting down.
ATCATGGCTTGCGTCATGGGCACCTCGCGAGGTACCCCGCCTTGATCTCTCCGCCTCCTCGCGAGCCAGCCTGACGAGGCCGTGCCTGAGGAAGCCTCCTGTCGTCCACCCCGCGAGGCTTGGCCCCTCGCGAGGGTCTTGAACTCGTGTTGATGAAGATGGGCCATGCTGGGCCGCCCCTAGAGCCACGCTGCAGGCCGCAGGCAGGCAAGTCTGGGGACCCCCGTTCCTAGAACACCGACAGTAGCCCCCGGGCCCAAGGCGCGCCCAGACTTGGCTAAGCAGAGAGGCGAAGGGGCAAGTGCGAAGCGCCGCGGGCCCTAACAGCCTGCGGCCTTGGGCGTCGCGTGGCGGTTGATTGGACGTGGGCGGATCCGCTCCCCCACGACGCCTCAGTAACTGCATGATTTAGCAAGTCCCTGCATGCAAAACTGGTCATGATTACCTGCGATCGTGGAAGCCGGCGGTTGGCCTCCCCTGACTATAAGTACGGAACGGCGTAAGCCATTCTAGTTCATCTTCCTCTGCTACTTCTCCTCTCCTTCATCCTCGCCACTGCTCCGCCTTGCCGCAATGGCTCCGATACGCCGGTTCTCTGCAGAAGAGAAGGGAAAGGCCCCCCGAGAGGGTCCTGACCCGCTTCCGCCAAAGAAGCGGTTGGTCCTCTGCCGCCGAGATGAGGGCGCGCGACAGGAGGTGTCGAGGCCTTGGTGCGAGTGGCCGCCGCCAGGGTTTCCGCTGCCTTTGTACGCCCACCTTGAGGGCCCTGCAGGAGCTGATGTCGAGCGCCATGGACGACGCTGCCGTCGGTGCCGGCGGGTCACAGCGGTGCACGTTGTCCCTCCTGGAGTTCACGCTGAGGGCTCCTCCCGAGAGTTTGTGCTCCACGCCGCCATGCCTCCTCGATCTTGGATTCTCCTTCCTCCCTCCTTCGCCTTCGAGATTCCGCCGAGGGGGCCTTTCAGGCTCTGGCTGCAGCACGCTGATTGCCGGGCTCCCGCGACCAATGCGGATGTCTAGGTCGTCACCCCAGGTAAGGTCTTCATGACCCATGGCTGGGGCGAGATCGCCCGGGTTTGCGGGACGAGGGGTGCCCTCATGATCCACCTGGAGTTCGATGGCGCTTCCGTGATGTTCTTCAAGGTCTTCGACGAGGATGGGCGCCGACTAGAGTGCTGTCCCAGGGGCAGCGGCAGAAGCTCCGGGGCGGCAGGGACCAGGCCTGCCGTCGCACGATCTTCCAGTAACTCCTCAAGCAGCGGGGGCGCCGGGGGATCCAGCGACTCCGCCGAGCTCTTCGCGACTCCGGAGACGAGCGACGACAACCACGAGCCCCCGAGCCTGCGCCGCTCTCGAAGCAGGATGGGCTCATTAGGCCGCTGCTGCCTCTGATCTGGATGAGGTTGGCGCCGGAGCCCGGCGGCCCACTGCTGATGATGGTGTCCTCCATGACGGTTCCTGTAGTTAGGACTCCTTAGGATACGCGTCTTTTGTCTCTGCGAGGAACCAAAAACACACCCCGTGGGGGCTTGTAAGGTGTCTGTAGCTTCTTTTGTCGATATGGCCCTTATCGTGAAGTGGTGCAAGACGCTTATCCCGTCTTAGCTTAGTTTCTTCCTTTCGAACCTCACGAGGGCTTGGTGCTCTGCGCTGACAGGTCCCGGTCCCAAGGCGGCTTCATCCGTCGCTGGTATGCCAGGTCGTGATGCCGTGGTCAAGGCCAGGAGGTGAGCGACCCGGGGTCCAGTAAGAGCCCCTGAGTCGCGATGCTCAGGAGGTCCCCTTTAGCGCTCAAGCAGCTATCGTTCGGTGAGAAAGGAATGCGACATTGCTAACACGGGATTGCATCGGATGCGGTGACGGTGCAGCGATGGCTAGTGTTTCCGGAGGGTGACTTATCTCTAGAAGCAGGAAACGCTTCCTGGTGCGGCGCTAGGCTTGCACATTGGCCAGCGAGGGGTTGCCTGGCGAGGTCCCCGCGTGTCTCTTCCCTCTCGCCTCTGCTCCCCATTCTGCTCTACATCCTCGGGTCCCGGCCCTCGAGCGGGTCTCAGCCGTCGCTCGTTTGCCAAGTCGCGATGCCGTGGACAAAACCAGAGGGTGAGGGCTAGAGAGCCAGTAGGAGCCCTGAGTCGCGATGCTCAGGTACCTCCCCTTTAATGTGCAAGGGGTTCGCGCGGACGAGAGTGAAGAAGACAGCGCGAGGCCTGGCGCTTCTCCTTGGTGGGATCCTGCAGGTCCACCACAAAAAGAGCAAAACTCCGCTATGACAAGCGGCGGTCTGCTGTTAGTTGCTTTGGAGAGGCGACGAGGCGCTAAAGGCCCGGTGAGGTGTATCGGGGCACCCATGAGCCAGCGCGGGGCTCACGGGGCCCTACCTCAAGGCGGGTTGCGCCTGGCACTGGGCCTTAACTTGTGATGTGTTCCTGCAAATTTGGCCAGATGCCGATGCTCTACGTCCTCAGGTCCCGGCCCTCGAGCGAGTCTCAGCCGTCGCTGGTTTGACAGGGCGCGATGCCGTGGACCAAACTAGAGGGTGAGGGCTGGAGAGCCGGTAGGAGCCCTGAGTCGCAATGCTCAGGTACCCCCCTTTAACGCGCAAGCTTGGTTAGATGTCGACGCTCTACGTCCTCGGGTCCCGGCCCTCGAGCGAGTCTCAGCCGTCGCTGGTTTGCTAGGGCGCGATGCCATGGACAAAGCCAGAGGGTGAGGGCTGGATAGTTGGTAGGAGACCTGAGT